>NW_027469192.1:0-300000 GCF_051020765.1 Lasioglossum baleicum | reverse complement strand
TATTCCAATTTCTCATACTTGCATGCAAATGCACTGCTCTAGCGCGCGAAACAGCGATTCCGCACAGAAATACACTTCTCAAACGAAGAATCGTCGAATCTGACATAAGGACGAATAAATCGTGGTCGTGCTTGCCGAATCGGAGTTTCCGTACCAATTTCGCATATTTGCATACAAATGCACTGATCTAGCTCACGAAACAGCGATTGCGCACAGAAATACACTTCTGAAACGAAGAATCGTCGAATCTGACATAAGCTCGAATAAATCGTGATCGTGCTTGCCGGGTCGGAGTTTCTATTCCAATTTGGCACACTTGTATGCAAATGCACTGATCTAGCACGCGTAACAGCGATTCCGTACAGAAATTCATTTGTGAAACGAATAATCGTCGAATCTGACATAGGCTAGAATAAATTGTGATCGTGCTTGCCGGGTCGGAGTTTCAATTCCAATTTCGCATGCATGCAAATGCACTGATATAAGCGCGCGAAACAGCGATTCCGCACAGAAATACACTTCTGAAACGAAGAATCGTCGAAACTGACATAGGCTCGAATAAATTGTGATCGTACTTGGCGGGTCGGAGTTTCTATTCCAATTTCTCATACTTGCATGCAAATGCACTGATCTAGCGCGCGAAACATCGATTCCGCACAGTAATACACTTCTCAAACGGAGCATCGTCGAAACTGACATAGGTTCGAATAAATTGTGATCGTACTTGCCGGGTCGGAGTTTCTATTCCAATTTCGCATACTTGCATGCAAATGCACTGATATAGCACGCGAAACAGCGATTCCGCACAGAAATACACTTCTGAAACGAAGAATCGGCGAATCTGACATAAGCTCGAATATATCGTGGTCGTGCTTGCCGAATCGGAGTTTCCGTGCCAATTTCGCATACTTGCATGCAAATGCACTGATATAGCACGCGAAACAGCGATTCCGCACAGAAATACACTTCTGAAACGAAGAATCGTCGAATCTGACATAAGCTCGAATAAATCGTGGTCGCGCTTGCCGAATCGGAGTTTCCGTGCCAATTTCGCATACTTGCATGCAAATGCACTGATATAGCACGCGAAACAGCGATTCCGCACAGAAATACACTTCTGAATCGAAGAATCGTCGAAACTGACATAGGCTCGAATAAATTGTGATCGTGCTTGCCGGGTCGGAGTTTCTATTCCAATTTCGCATACTTGCATGCAAATGCACTGATATAGCACGCGAAACAGCGATTCCGCACAGAAATACACTTCTGAAACGAAGAATCGTCGAATCTGACATAAGCACGAATAAATCGTGGTCGTGCTTGCCGAATCGGAGTTTCCGTGCCAATTTCGCATACTTGCATTCAAATGCACTGATATAGCACGCGAAACAGCGATTCCGCACAGAAATACACGTCTGAAACGAAGAATCGTCGAATCTGACATAAGCTCGAATAAATCGTGGTCGTGCTTGCCGAATCGGAGTTACTATTCCAATTTCTCATACTTGCATGCAAATGCACTGATCTAGCGCGCGAAACAGCGATTCCGCACAGAAATACACTTCTCAAACGAAGAATCGTCGAATCTGACATAAGCTCGAATAAATCGTGGTCGTGCTTGCCGAATCGGAGTTTCCGTGCCAATTTCGCATACTTGCATGCAAATGCACTGATATAGCACGCGAAACAGCGATTCCGCACAGAAATACACTTCTGAAACGAAGAATCGTCGAATCTGACATAAGCTCGAATAAATCGTGATCGTGATTGCCGGGTCGGCGTTTCTATTCCAATTTCGCATGCATGCAAATGCACTGACATAGCACGCGAAACAGCGATTCCGCACAGAAATACACGTCTGAAACGAAGAATCGTCGAATCTGACATAAGCTCGAATAAATCGTGATCGTGATAGCCGCGTCGGAGTTACTATTCCAATTTCTCATACTTGCATGCAAATGCACTGATCTAGCGCGCGAAACAGCGATTCCGCACAGAAATACACTTCTCAAACGAAGAATCGTCGAATCTGACATAAGCTCGAATAAATCGTGGTCGTGCTTGCCGAATCGGTGTTTCCGTGCCAATTTCGCATACTTGCATGCAAATTCACTGATATAGAACGCGAAACAGCGATTCCGCACAGAAATACACTTCTCAAACGAAGAATCGTCGAAACTGACATAGGCTCGAATAAATTGTGATCGTACTTGCCGGGTCGGAGTTTCTATTCCAATTTCGCATACTTGCATGCAAATGCACTGATATAGCACGCGAAACAGCGATTCCGCACAGAAATACACTTCTCAAACGAAGAATCGTCGAATCTGACATAAGGACGAATAAATCGTGGTCGTGCTTGCCGAATCGGAGTTTCCGTACCAATTTCGCATATTTGCATACAAATGCACTGATCTAGCTCACGAAACAGCGATTGCGCACAGAAATACACTTCTGAAACGAAGAATCGTCGAATCTGACATAAGCTCGAATAAATCGTGATCGTGCTTGCCGGGTCGGAGTTTCTATTCCAATTTGGCACACTTGTATGCAAATGCACTGATCTAGCACGCGTAACAGCGATTCCGTACAGAAATTCATTTGTGAAACGAATAATCGTCGAATCTGACATAGGCTAGAATAAATTGTGATCGTGCTTGCCGGGTCGGAGTTTCAATTCCAATTTCGCATGCATGCAAATGCACTGATATAGCGCGCGAAACAGCGATTCCGCACAGAAATACACTTCTGAAACGAAGAATCGTCGAAACTGACATAGGCTCGAATAAATTGTGATCGTACTTGGCGGGTCGGAGTTTCTATTCCAATTTCTCATACTTGCATGCAAATGCACTGATCTAGCGCGCGAAACATCGATTCCGCACAGTAATACACTTCTCAAACGGAGCATCGTCGAAACTGACATAGGTTCGAATAAATTGTGATCGTACTTGCCGGGTCGGAGTTTCTATTCCAATTTCGCATACTTGCATGCAAATGCACTGATATAGCACGCGAAACAGCGATTCCGCACAGAAATACACTTCTGAAACGAAGAATCGGCGAATCTGACATAAGCTCGAATATATCGTGGTCGTGCTTGCCGAATCGGAGTTTCCGTGCCAATTTCGCATACTTGCATGCAAATGCACTGATATAGCACGCGAAACAGCGATTCCGCACAGAAATACACTTCTGAAACGAAGAATCGTCGAATCTGACATAAGCTCGAATAAATCGTGGTCGTGCTTGCCGAATCGGAGTTTCCGTGCCAATTTCGCATACTTGCATGCAAATGCACTGATATAGCACGCGAAACAGCGATTCCGCACAGAAATACACTTCTGAATCGAAGAATCGTCGAAACTGACATAGGCTCGAATAAATTGTGATCGTGCTTGCCGGGTCGGAGTTTCTATTCCAATTTCGCATACTTGCATGCAAATGCACTGATATAGCACGCGAAACAGCGATTCCGCACAGAAATACACTTCTGAAACGAAGAATCGTCGAATCTGACATAAGCACGAATAAATCGTGGTCGTGCTTGCCGAATCGGAGTTTCCGTGCCAATTTCGCATACTTGCATTCAAATGCACAGATATAGCACGCGAAACAGCGATTCCGCACAGAAATACACGTCTGAAACGAAGAATTGTCGAATCTGACATAAGCTCGAATAAATCGTGGTCGTGCTTGCCGAATCGGAGTTACTATTCCAATTTCTCATACTTGCATGCAAATGCACTGATCTAGCGCGCGAAACAGCGATTCCGCACAGAAATACACTTCTCAAACGAAGAATCGTCGAATCTGACATAAGCTCGAATAAATCGTGGTCGTGCTTGCCGAATCGGAGTTTCCGTGCCAATTTCGCATACTTGCATGCAAATGCACTGATATAGCACGCGAAACAGCGATTCCGCACAGAAATACACTTCTGAAACGAAGAATCGTCGAATCTGACATAAGCTCGAATTAATCGTGATCGTGATTGCCGGGTCGGCGTTTCTATTCCAATTTCGCATGCATGCAAATGCACTGACATAGCACGCGAAACAGCGATTCCGCACAGAAATACACGTCTGAAACGAAGAATCGTCGAATCTGACATAAGCTCGAATAAATCGTGATCGTGATAGCCGCGTCGGAGTTACTATTCCAATTTCTCATACTTGCATGCAAATGCACTGATCTAGCGCGCGAAACAGCGATTCCGCACAGAAATACACTTCTCAAACGAAGAATCGTCGAATCTGACATAAGCTCGAATAAATCGTGGTCGTGCTTGCCGAATCGGAGTTTCCGTGCCAATTTCGCATACTTGCATGCAAATGCACTGATATAGCACGCGAAACAGCGATTCCGCACAGAAATACACTTCTGAAACGAAGAATCGTCGAATCTGACATAAGCTCGAATAAATCGTGATCGTGATTGCCGGGTCGGAGTTTCTATTCCAATTTCGCATGCATGCAAATGCACTGACATAGCACGCGAAACAGCGATTCCGCACAGAAATACACGTCTGAAACGAAGAATCGTCGAATCTGACATAAGCTCGAATAAATCGTGATCGTGATAGCCGCGTCGGAGTTACTATTCCAATTTCTCATACTTGCATGCAAATGCACTGATCTAGCACGCTAAACAGCGATTCCGCACAGAATTACACTTCTGAAACGAAGAATCGTCGAATCTGACATAAGCTCGAATAAATCGTGATCGTGCTTGCCAAATCGGAGTTGCCGTGCCAATTTCGCAAATCTGCATACAAATGCACTGATCTAGCACGCGAAACGGCGATTCCGCACAGAAATTCATTTGTGAAACAAATGTGACGATCACGTTAGACGCGAGACACGTCGCCCCTAAACGTAGGCTAACCAGCGAAAACCGCGGCGCGAGTTCGCGACGCGAGACCACGACACGCCAATTCACGCGGCGGCCGCGAGGTGGCCACCGCGGATTCGCGGTTTCTCGCGAGTCAAGATGAACCGGGAGCGGTATAAATACAGCCCGCCGATACCAGAAAGTCGTTCTGAGCCGAAGCATGAACAGCTGTGGCAATACCACGCCTGATCAAGCGCCTAGCAAAGAACACTCCTGCACCTATCCACGATCCACGACTCCGAGGCCCGGACTTCGAAAGAAACCGGGAGACCCTTCCGCGACATACGAAAGTGGTCGCCCTTGTCTAGTCGCGAAAGCGGCAGGACATCCTTTCTCGGGAGGCGAAAGCACCCGGGGCTCTGACACGCTCGAGAGTCGAAAGACATCGGGAATCCCCGACGCTCAGTTGCGAAAGTGGCAAGCAAACTACCATCCCGCTCACCTCAACGCCTTCGCACCTCTACAGCGTGAATAGAGGATCCGTATAATGTTCTGCGAGCGATAACATATAAGCGTCCTGCGAGTCCACGCGTCCGTTGAGAATAGATGCCCGCGTTAGCCGCGCCCGTCAATATTAAATGTACAGCGTCCGTCAGTAGTAAATAAACCGCGTTAGTCGTTAAGTCGCGCCGATGTACCACGTTAGAAAATAAGTTGCGTTCGCCGCCGATACACCGCCGCTCCTCGGGATCACCGTGGTCACCCACACGCCGTGTTGCCGCGTCCGATCACCGTTGGTTACCGCCGCCGTTTTCCACGTCCGACGCGACTCGCGTTCGCCGTGTCACGTCTCCTGTCCGTCACGTCACCGCGCATCCTGCCCGTCTCCGTGGCACGTCGTCGATGCTACCAGCGCCCGGTAAACGAGGGATGTTCGCGTATAGTGTGTTATACTTCAGTTATCGGCCGTAGCCACTAATAAACATTTACTTTGTTTTACCACCAGGAGTATTCATTCGCGGCTCGAAGGACCCTGTGCGATCGGCTGAGTCGGCTTTCTCCCAACCGGCCAGTGTTACACAAATAATCGTCGAATCTGACATAAGCTCGAATAAATCGTGATCGTGCTTGCCGAATCGGAGTTTTCGTGCCAATTTCGCATATTTGCATGCAAATGCACTGATCTAGCGCGCGAAACAGCGATTCCGCACAGAAATACACTTCTCAAACGAAGAATCGTCGAATCTGACATAAGCTCGAATAAATCGTGGTCGTGCTTGCCGAATCGGAGTTTCCGTACCAATTTCGCATATTTTCATACAAATGCACTGATCTAGCACGCTAAACAGCGATTCCGTACAGAAATTCATTTGTGAAACGAATAATTGTCGAATCTGACATAGGCTCGAATAAATTGTTATCGTGCTTGCCGGGTCGGAGTTTCAATTCCAATTTCGCATACTTGCATGCAAATGCACTGATATAGCACGCGAAACAGCGATTCCGCACAGAAATACACTTCTGAAACGAAGAATCGTCGAAACTGACATAGGCTCGAATAAATTGTGATCGTGCTTGCCGGGTCGGAGTTTCTATTCCAATTTCGCATACTTGCATGCAAATGCACTGATATAGCACGCGAAACAGCGATTCCGCACAGAAATACACTTCTGAAACGAAGAATCGTCGAATCTGACATAAGCTCGAATAAATCGTGATCGTGCTTGCCGAATCGGAGTTTCCGTGCCAATTTCGCATATCTGCATACAAATGCACTGATCTAGCACGCGAAACAGCGATTCCGCACAGAAATACACTTCTGAAACGAAGAATCGCCGAATCTGACATAGGCTCGAATAAATTGTGATCGTGCTTGCCGGGTCGGAGTTTCTATTCCAATTTCGCAAACTTGCATGCAAATGCACTGATATAGCACGCGAAGCAGCGATTCCGCACAGAAATACACTTCTGAAACAAAGAATCGTCGAATCTGACATAAGCTCGAATAAATCGTGATCGTGATTGCCGGGTCGGAGTTTCGATTCCAATTTCTCATACTTGCATGCAAATGCACTGATCTAGCGCGCGAAACAGCGATTCCGCACAGAAATACACTTCTCAAACGAAGAATCGTCGAATCTGACATAAGCTCGAATAAATCGTGATCGTGCTTGCCGAATCGGAGTTTCCGTGCCAATTTCGCATATTTGCATACAAATGCACTGATCTAGCACGCTAAACAGCGATTCCGTACAGAAATTCATTTGTGAAACGAATAATCGTCGAATCTGACATAGGCTCGAATAAATTGTGATCGTGCTTGCCGGGTCGGAGTTTCAATTCCAATTTCGCATGCATGCAAATGCACTGATATAGGACGCGTAACAGCGATTCCGCACAGAAATACCCTTCTGAAACGAAGAATCGACCGAATCTGACATAAACTCGAATAAATCGTGATCGTGATTGCCGGGTCGGAGTTTCTATTCCAATTTCTCATACTTGCATGCAAATGCACTGCTCTAGCGCGCGAAACAGCGATTCCGCACAGAAATTCATTTGTGAAACGAATAATCGTCGAATCTAACATAAGCTCGAATAAATCATGATCGTGCTTGCCAAATCGGAGTTTTCGTGCCAATTTCGCATATTTGCATGCAAATGCACTGATCTAGCGCGCGAAACAGCGATTCCGCACAGAAATACACTTCTGAAACGAAGAATCGTCGAAACTGACATAGGCTCGAATAAATTGTGATCGTGCTTGCCGGGTCGGAGTTTCTATTCCAATTTCGCATACTTGCATGCAAATGCACTGATATAGCACGCGAAACAGCGATTCCACACAGAAATACACTTCTGAAACGAAGAATCGTCGAATCTGACATAGGCTCGAATAAATTGTGATCGTGCTTGCCGGGTCGGAGTTTCAATTACAATTTCGCATGCATGCAAATGCACTGATATAGCACGCGAAACAGCGATTCCGCACAGAAATACACTTCTGAAACGAAGAATCGTCGAATCTGACATAAGCTCGAATAAATCGTGATCGTGATTGCCGGGTCGGAGTTTCTATTCCAATTTCTCATACTTGCATGCAAATGCACTGATCTAGCGCGCGAAACAGCGATTCCGCACAGAAATACACTTCTCAAACGAAGAATCGTAGAATCTGACATAAGGACGAATAAATCGTGGTCGTGATTGCCGGGTCGGAGTTTCTATTCCAATTTCTCATACTTGCATGCAAATGCACTGATCTAGCGCGCGAAACAGCGATTCGGCACAGAAATTCACTTCTCAAACGAAGAATCGTCGAATCTGATATAAGGACAAATAAATCGTGGTCGTGCTTGCCGAATCGGAGTTTCCGTACCAATTTCGCATATTTGCATACAAATGCACTGATCTTGCACGCGAAACAGCGATTCCGCACAGAAATACACTTCTCAAACGAAGAATCGTCGAATCTGACATAAGCTCGAATAAATCGTGGTCGTGCTTGCCGAATCGGAGTTTCCGTACCAATTTCGCATATTTGCATACAAATGCACTGATCTAGCACGCTAAACAGCGATTCCGTACAGAAATTCATTTGTGAAACGAAGAATCGTCGAATCTGACATAAGCTCGAATAAATCGTGATCGTGCTTGCCGGGTCGGAGTTTCTATTCCAATTTGGCACACTTGTATGCAAATGCACTGATCTAGCACGCAAAACAGCGATTCCGCACAGAAATTCATTTGTGAAACGAATAATCGTCGAATCTAACATAAGCTCGAATAAATCATGATCGTGCTTGCCAAATCGGAGTTTTCGTGCCAATTTCGCATATTTGCATGCAAATGCACTGATCTAGCGCGCGAAACAGCGATTCCGCACAGAAATACACTTCTGAAACGAAGAATCGTCGAATCTGACATAGGCTCGAATAAATTGTGATCGTGCTTGCCGGGTCGGAGTTTCAATTACAATTTCGCATGCATGCAAATGCACTGATATAGCACGCGAAACAGCGATTCCGCACAGAAATACACTTCTGAAACGAAGAATCGTCGAATCTGACATAAGCTCGAATAAATCGTGATCGTGATTGCCGGGTCGGAGATTCTATTCCAATTTCTCATACTTGCATGCAAATGCACTGATCTTGCGCGCGAAACAGCGATTCCGCACAGAAATACACTTCTCAAACGAAGAATCGTAGAATCTGACATAAGGACGAATAAATCGTGGTCGTGATTGCCGGGTCGGAGTTTCTATTCCAATTTCTCATACTTGCATGCAAATGCACTGATCTAGCGCGCGAAACAGCGATTCGGGACAGAAATTCACTTCTCAAACGAAGAATCGTCGAATCTGATATAAGGACAAATAAATCGTGGTCGTGCTTGCCGAATCGGAGTTTCCGTACCAATTTCGCATATTTGCATACAAATGCACTGATCTTGCACGCGAAACAGCGATTCCGCACAGAAACACACTTCTCAAACGAAGAATCGTCGAATCTGACATAAGCTCGAATAAATCGTGGTCGTGCTTGCCGAATCGGAGTTTCCGTACCAATTTCGCATATTTGCATACAAATGCACTGATCTAGCACGCTAAACAGCGATTCCGTACAGAAATTCATTTGTGAAACGAAGAATCGTCGAATCTGACATAAGCTCGAATAAATCGTGATCGTGCTTGCCGAATCGGAGTTTCCGTGCCAATTTCGCATATCTGCATACAAATGCACTGATCTAGCACGCGAAACAGCGATTCCGCACAGAAATACACTTCTGAAACGAAGAATCGCCGAATCTGACATAGGCTCGAATAAATTGTGATCGTGCTTGCCGGGTCGGAGTTTCTATTCCAATTTCGCAAACTTGCATGCAAATGCACTGATATAGCACGCGAAGCAGCGATTCCGCACAGAAATACACTTCTGAAACGAAGAATCGTCGAATCTGACATAAGCTCGAATAAATCGTGATCGTGATTGCCGGGTCGGAGTTTCGATTCCAATTTCTCATACTTGCATGCAAATGCACTGATCTAGCGCGCGAAACAGCGATTCCGCACAGAAATACACTTCTCAAACGAAGAATCGTCGAATCTGACATAAGCTCGAATAAATCGTGATCGTGCTTGCCGAATCGGAGTTTCCGTGCCAATTTCGCATATCTGCATACAAATGCACTGATCTAGCACGCGAAACAGCGATTCCGCACAGAAATACACTTCTGAAACGAAGAATCGCCGAATCTGACATAGGCTCGAATAAATTGTGATCGTGCTTGCCGGGTCGGAGTTTCTATTCCAATTTCGCAAACTTGCATGCAAATGCACTGATATAGCACGCGAAGCAGCGATTCCGCACAGAAATACACTTCTGAAACGAAGAATCGTCGAATCTGACATAAGCTCGAATAAATCGTGATCGTGATTGCCGGGTCGGAGTTTCGATTCCAATTTCTCATACTTGCATGCAAATGCACTGATCTAGCGCGCGAAACAGCGATTCCGCACAGAAATACACTTCTCAAACGAAGAATCGTCGAATCTGACATAAGCTCGAATAAATCGTGATCGTGCTTGCCGAATCGGAGTTTCCGTGCCAATTTCGCATATTTGCATACAAATGCACTGATCTAGCACGCTAAACAGCGATTCCGCACAGAAATTCATTTGTGAAACGAATAATCGTCGAATCTGACATAGGCTCGAATAAATTGTGATCGTGCTTGCCGGGTCGGAGTTTCAATTCCAATTTCGCATGCATGCAAATGCACTGATATAGGACGCGTAACAGCGATTCCGCACAGAAATACCCTTCTGAAACGAAGAATCGACCGAATCTGACATAAACTCGAATAAATCGTGATCGTGATTGCCGGGTCGGAGTTTCTATTCCAATTTCTCATACTTGCATGCAAATGCACTGCTCTAGCGCGCGAAACAGCGATTCCGCACAGAAATACACTTCTCAAACGAAGAATCGTCGAATCTGACATAAGGACGAATAAATCGTGGTCGTGCTTGCCGAATCGGAGTTTCCGTACCAATTTCGCATATTTGCATACAAATGCACTGATCTAGCTCACGAAACAGCGATTCCGCACAGAAATACACTTCTGAAACGAAGAATCGTCGAATCTGACATAAGCTCGAATAAATCGTGATCGTGCTTGCCGGGTCGGAGTTTCTATTCCAATTTGGCACACTTGTATGCAAATGCACTGATCTAGCACGCAAAACAGCGATTCCGCACAGAAATTCATTTGTGAAACGAATAATCGTCGAATCTAACATAAGCTCGAATAAATCATGATCGTGCTTGCCAAATCGGAGTTTTCGTGCCAATTTCGCATATTTGCATGCAAATGCACTGATCTAGCGCGCGAAACAGCGATTCCGCACAGAAATACACTTCTGAAACGAAGAATCGTCGAAACTGACATAGGCTCGAATAAATTGTGATCGTGCTTGCCGGGTCGGAGTTTCTATACCAATTTCGCATACTTGCATGCAAATGCACTGATATAGCACGCGAAACAGCGATTCCACACAGAAATACACTTCTGAAACGAAGAATCGTCGAATCTGACATAGGCTCGAATAAATTGTGATCGTGCTTGCCGGGTCGGAGTTTCAATTACAATTTCGCATGCATGCAAATGCACTGATATAGCACGCGAAACAGCGATTCCGCACAGAAATACACTTCTGAAACGAAGAATCGTCGAATCTGACATAAGCTCGAATAAATCGTGATCGTGATTGCCGGGTCGGAGTTTCTATTCCAATTTCTCATACTTGCATGCAAATGCACTGATCTTGCGCGCGAAACAGCGATTCTGCACAGAAATACACTTCTCAAACGAAGAATCGTAGAATCTGACATAAGGACGAATAAATCGTGGTTGTGATTGCCGGGTCGGAGTTTCTATTCCAATTTCTCATACTTGCATGCAAATGCACTGATCTAGCGCGCGAAACAGCGATTCGGCACAGAAATTCACTTCTCAAACGAAGAATCGTCGAATCTGATATAAGGACAAATAAATCGTGGTCGTGCTTGCCGAATCGGAGTTTCCGTACCAATTTCGCATATTTGCATACAAATGCACTGATCTTGCACGCGAAACAGCGATTCCGCACAGAAATACACTTCTCAAACGAAGAATCGTCGAATCTGACATAAGCTCGAATAAATCGTGGTCGTGCTTGCCGAATCGGAGTTTCCGTACCAATTTCGCATATTTGCATACAAATGCACTGATCTAGCACGCTAAACAGCGATTCCGTACAGAAATTCATTTGTGAAACGAAGAATCGTCGAATCTGACATAAGCTCGAATAAATCGTGATCGTGCTTGCCGAATCGGAGTTTCCGTGCCAATTTCGCATATCTGCATACAAATGCACTGATCTAGCACGCGAAACAGCGATTCCGCACAGAAATACACTTCTGAAACGAAGAATCGCCGAATCTGACATAGGCTCGAATAAATTGTGATCGTGCTTGCCGGGTCGGAGTTTCTATTCCAATTTCGCAAACTTGCATGCAAATGCACTGATATAGCACGCGAAGCAGCGATTCCGCACAGAAATACACTTCTGAAACGAAGAATCGTCGAATCTGACATAAGCTCGAATAAATCGTGATCGTGATTGCCGGGTCGGAGTTTCGATTCCAATTTCTCATACTTGCATGCAAATGCACTGATCTAGCGCGCGAAACAGCGATTCCGCACAGAAATACACTTCTCAAACGAAGAATCGTCGAATCTGACATAAGCTCGAATAAATCGTGATCGTGCTTGCCGAATCGGAGTTTCCGTGCCAATTTCGCATATTTGCATACAAATGCACTGATCTAGCACGCTAAACAGCGATTCCGTACAGAAATTCATTTGTGAAACGAATAATCGTCGAATCTGACATAGGCTCGAATAAATTGTGATCGTGCTTGCCGGGTCGGAGTTTCAATTCCAATTTCGCATGCATGCAAATGCACTGATATAGGACGCGTAACAGCGATTCCGCACAGAAATACCCTTCTGAAACGAAGAATCGACCGAATCTGACATAAACTCGAATAAATCGTGATCGTGATTGCCGGGTCGGAGTTTCTATTCCAATTTCTCATACTTGCATGCAAATGCACTGCTCTAGCGCGCGAAACAGCGATTCCGCACAGAAATACACTTCTCAAACGAAGAATCGTCGAATCTGACATAAGGACGAATAAATCGTGGTCGTGCTTGCCGAATCGGAGTTTCCGTACCAATTTCGCATATTTGCATACAAATGCACTGATCTAGCTCACGAAACAGCGATTGCGCACAGAAATACACTTCTGAAACGAAGAATCGTCGAATCTGACATAAGCTCGAATAAATCGTGATCGTGCTTGCCGGGTCGGAGTTTCTATTCGAATTTGGCACACTTGTATGCAAATGCACTGATCTCGCACGCAAAACAGCGATTCCGCACAGAAATTCATTTGTGAAACGAATAATCGTCGAATCTAACATAAGCTCGAATAAATCATGATCGTGCTTGCCAAATCGGAGTTTTCGTGCCAATTTCGCATATTTGCATGCAAATGCACTGATCTAGCGCGCGAAACAGCGATTCCGCACAGAAATACACTTCTGAAACGAAGAATCGTCGAAACTGACATAGGCTCGAATAAATTGTGATCGTGCTTGCCGGGTCGGAGTTTCTATTCCAATTTGGCACACTTGTATGCAAATGCACTGATCTAGCACGCGTAACAGCGATTCCGTACAGAAATTCATTTGTGAAACGAATAATCGTCGAATCTGACATAGGCTAGAATAAATTGTGATCGTGCTTGCCGGGTCGGAGTTTCAATTCCAATTTCGCATGCATGCAAATGCACTGATATAGCGCGCGAAACAGCGATTCCGCACAGAAATACACTTCTGAAACGAAGAATCGTCGAAACTGACATAGGCTCGAATAAATTGTGATCGTGCTTGCCGGGTCGGAGTTTCTATTCCAATTTCGCATACTTGCATGCAAATGCACTGATATAGCACGCGAAACAGCGATTCCACACAGAAATACACTTCTGAAACGAAGAATCGTCGAATCTGACATAGGCTCGAATAAATTGTGATCGTGCTTGCCGGGTCAGAGTTTCAATTACAATTTCGCATGCATGCAAATGCACTGATATAGCACGCGAAACAGCGATTCCGCACAGAAATACACTTCTGAAACGAAGAATCGTCGAATCTGACATAAGCTCGAATAAATCGTGATCGTGATTGCCGGGTCGGAGTTTCTATTCCAATTTCTCATACTTGCATGCAAATGCACTGATCTAGCGCGCGAAACAGCGATTCCGCACAGAAATACACTTCTCAAACGAAGAATCGTCGAATCTGACATAAGCTCGAATAAATCGTGGTCGTGCTTGCCGAATCGGAGTTTCCGTACCAATTTCGCATATTTGCATACAAATGCACTGATCTAGCACGCTAAACAGCGATTCCGTACAGAAATTCATTTGTGAAACGAAGAATCGTCGAATCTGACATAAGCTCGAATAAATCGTGATCGTGCTTGCCGAATCGGAGTTTCCGTGCCAATTTCGCATATCTGCATACAAATGCACTGATCTAGCACGCGAAACAGCGATTCCGCACAGAAATACACTTCTGAAACGAAGAATCGCCGAATCTGACATAGGCTCGAATAAATTGTGATCGTGCTTGCCGGGTCGGAGTTTCTATTCCAATTTCGCAAACTTGCATGCAAATGCACTGATATAGCACGCGAAGCAGCGATTCCGCACAGAAATACACTTCTGAAACGAAGAATCGTCGAATCTGACATAAGCTCGAATAAATCGTGATCGTGATTGCCGGGTTGGAGTTTCGATTCCAATTTCTCATACTTGCATGCAAATGCACTGATCTAGCGCGCGAAACAGCGATTCCGCACAGAAATACACTTCTCAAACGAAGAATCGTCGAATCTGACATAAGCTCGAATAAATCGTGATCGTGCTTGCCGAATCGGAGTTTCCGTGCCAATTTCGCATATTTGCATACAAATGCACTGATCTAGCACGCTAAACAGCGATTCCGTACAGAAATTCATTTGTGAAACGAATAATCGTCGAATCTGACATAGGCTCGAATAAATTGTGATCGTGCTTGCCGGGTCGGAGTTTCAATTCCAATTTCGCATGCATGCAAATGCACTGATATAGGACGCGTAACAGCGATTCCGCACAGAAATACCCTTCTGAAACGAAGAATCGACCGAATCTGACATAAACTCGAATAAATCGTGATCGTGATTGCCGGGTCGGAGTTTCTATTCCAATTTCTCATACTTGCATGCAAATGCACTGCTCTAGCGCGCGAAACAGCGATTCCGCACAGAAATACACTTCTCAAACGAAGAATCGTCGAATCTGACATAAGGACGAATAAATCGTGGTCGTGCTTGCCGAATCGGAGTTTCCGTACCAATTTCGCATATTTGCATACAAATGCACTGATCTAGCTCACGAAACAGCGATTGCGCACAGAAATACACTTCTGAAACGAAGAATCGTCGAATCTGACATAAGCTCGAATAAATCGTGATCGTGCTTGCCGGGTCGGAGTTTCTATTCCAATTTGGCACACTTGTATGCAAATGCACTGATCTAGCACGCGTAACAGCGATTCCGTACAGAAATTCATTTGTGAAACGAATAATCGTCGAATCTGACATAGGCTAGAATAAATTGTGATCGTGCTTGCCGGGTCGGAGTTTCAATTCCAATTTCGCATGCATGCAAATGCACTGATATAGCGCGCGAAACAGCGATTCCGCACAGAAATACACTTCTGAAACGAAGAATCGTCGAAACTGACATAGGCTCGAATAAATTGTGATCGTGCTTGCCGGGTCTGAGTTTCTATTCCAATTTCGCATACTTGCATGCAAATGCACTGATATAGCACGCGAAACAGCGATTCCACACAGAAATACACTTCTGAAACGAAGAATCGTCGAATCTGACATAGGCTCGAATAAATTGTGATCGTGCTTGCCGGGTCGGAGTTTCAATTACAATTTCGCATGCATGCAAATGCACTGATATAGCACGCGAAACAGCGATTCCGCACAGAAATACACTTCTGAAACGAAGAATCGTCGAATCTGACATAAGCTCGAATAAATCGTGATCGTGATTGCCGGGTCGGAGTTTCTATTCCAATTTCTCATACTTGCATGCAAATGCACTGATCTAGCGCGCGAAACAGCGATTCCGCACAGAAATACACTTCTCAAACGAAGAATCGTAGAATCTGACATAAGGACGAATAAATCGTGGTCGTGATTGCCGGGTCGGAGTTTCTATTCCAATTTCTCATACTTGCATGCAAATGCACTGATCTAGCGCGCGAAACAGCCATTCGGCACAGAAATTCACTTCTCAAACGAAGAATCGTCGAATCTGATATAAGGACAAATAAATCGTGGTCGTGCTTGCCGAATCGGAGTTTCCGTACCAATTTCGCATATTTGCATACAAATGCACTGATCTTGCACGCGAAACAGCGATTCCGCACAGAAATACACTTCTCAAACGAAGAATCGTCGAATCTGACATAAGCTCGAATAAATCGTGGTCGTGCTTGCCGAATCGGAGTTTCCGTACCAATTTCGCATATTTGCATACAAATGCACTGATCTAGCACGCTAAACAGCGATTCCGTACAGAAATTCATTTGTGAAACGAAGAATCGTCGAATCTGACATAAGCTCGAATAAATCGTGATCGTGCTTGCCGAATCGGAGTTTCCGTGCCAATTTCGCATATTTGCATACAAATGCACTGATCTAGCCCGCTAAACAGCGATTCCGTACAGAAATTCATTTGTGAAACGAATAATCGTCGAATCTGACATAGGCTCGAATAAATTGTGATCGTGCTTGCCGGGTCGGAGTTTCAATTCCAATTTCGCATGCATGCAAATGCACTGATATAGGACGCGTAACAGCGATTGCGCACAGAAATTCACTTCTGAAACGAAGAATCGTCGAATCTGACATAAACTCGAATAAACCGTGATCGTGATTGCCGGGTCGGAGTTCCTATTCCAATTTCTCATACTTGCATGCAAATGCACTGATCTAGCGCGCGAAATAGCGATTCCGCACAGAAATACACTTCTGAAACGAAGAATTGTCGAATCTGACATAAGCTCGAATAAATCGTGGTCGTGCTTGCCGAATCGGAGTTTCCGTGCCAATTTCGCATATTTGCATACAAATGCACTGATCTAGCACGCGTAACAGCGATTCCGTACAGAAATTCATTTGTGAAACGAATAATCGTCGAATCTGACATAGGCTAGAATAAATTGTGATCGTGCTTGCCGGGTCGGAGTTTCAATTCCGATTTCGCATGCATGCAAATGCACTGATATAGCACGCGAAACAGCGATTCCGCACAGAAATACACTTCTGAAAGGAAGAATCGTCGAATCTGACATAAGCTCGAATAAATCGTGATCGTGATTGCCGGGACGGAGTTTCTATTCCAATTTCTCATACTTGCATGCAAATGCACTGATCTAGCGCGCGAAACAGCGATTCCGCACAGTAATACACTTCTCAAACGAAGAATCGTCGAAACTGACATAGGCTCGAATAAATTGTGATCGTACTTGCCGGGTCGGAGTTTCTATTCCAATTTCTCATACTTGCATGCAAATGCACTGATCTAGCGCGCGAAACAGCGATTCCGCACAGAAATACACTTCTCAAACGAAGAATCGTCGAATCTGACATAAGCTCGAATAAATCGTGATCGTGCTTGCCGAATCGGAGTTTCCGTGCCAATTTCGCATATTTGCATACAAATGCACTGATCTAGCACGCTAAACAGCGATTCCGTACAGAAATTCATTTGTGAAACGAATAATCGTCGAATCTGACATAGGCTCGAATAAATTGTGATCGTGCTTGCCGGGTCGGAGTTTCAATTCCAATTTCGCATGCATGCAAATGCACTGATATAGGACGCGTAACAGCGATTCCGCACAGAAATACCCTTCTGAAACGAAGAATCGACCGAATCTGACATAAACTCGAATAAATCGTGATCGTGATTGCCGGGTCGGAGTTTCTATTCCAATTTCTCATACTTGCATGCAAATGCACTGCTCTAGCGCGCGAAACAGCGATTCCGCACAGAAATACACTTCTCAAACGAAGAATCGTCGAATCTGACATAAGGACGAATAAATCGTGGTCGTGCTTGCCGAATCGGAGTTTCCGTACCAATTTCGCATATTTGCATACAAATGCACTGATCTAGCTCACGAAACAGCGATTGCGCACAGAAATACACTTCTGAAACGAAGAATCGTCGAATCTGACATAAGCTCGAATAAATCGTGATCGTGCTTGCCGGGTCGGAGTTTCTATTCCAATTTGGCACACTTGTATGCAAATGCACTGATCTAGCACGCGTAACAGCGATTCCGTACAGAAATTCATTTGTGAAACGAATAATCGTCGAATCTGACATAGGCTAGAATAAATTGTGATCGTGCTTGCCGGGTCGGAGTTTCAATTCCAATTTCGCATGCATGCAAATGCACTGATATAGCGCGCGAAACAGCGATTCCGCACAGAAATACACTTCTGAAACGAAGAATCGTCGAAACTGACATAGGCTCGAATAAATTGTGATCGTGCTTGCCGGGTCTGAGTTTCTATTCCAATTTCGCATACTTGATTGCAAATGCACTGATATAGCACGCGAAACAGCGATTCCACACAGAAATACACTTCTGAAACGAAGAATCGTCGAATCTGACATAGGCTCGAATAAATTGTGATCGTGCTTGCCGGGTCGGAGTTTCAATTACAATTACGCATGCATGCAAATGCACTGATATAGCACGCGAAACAGCGATTCCGCACAGAAATACACTTCTGAAACGAAGAATCGTCGAATCTGACATAAGCTCGAATAAATCGTGATCGTGATTGCCGGGTCGGAGTTTCTATTCCAATTTCTCATACTTGCATGCAAATGCACTGATCTAGCGCGCGAAACAGCGATTCCGCACAGAAATACACTTCTCAAACGAAGAATCGTAGAATCTGACATAAGGACGAATAAATCGTGGTCGTGATTGCCGGGTCGGAGTTTCTATTCCAATTTCTCATACTTGCATGCAAATGCACTGATCTAGCGCGCGAAACAGCCATTCGGCACAGAAATTCACTTCTCAAACGAAGAATCGTCGAATCTGATATAAGGACAAATAAATCGTGGTCGTGCTTGCCGAATCGGAGTTTCCGTACCAATTTCGCATATTTGCATACAAATGCACTGATCTTGCACGCGAAACAGCGATTCCGCACAGAAATACACTTCTCAAACGAAGAATCGTCGAATCTGACATAAGCTCGAATAAATCGTGGTCGTGCTTGCCGAATCGGAGTTTCCGTACCAATTTCGCATATTTGCATACAAATGCACTGATCTAGCACGCTAAACAGCGATTCCGTACAGAAATTCATTTGTGAAACGAAGAATCGTCGAATCTGACATAAGCTCGAATAAATCGTGATCGTGCTTGCCGAATCGGAGTTTCCGTGCCAATTTCGCATATTTGCATACAAATGCACTGATCTAGCCCGCTAAACAGCGATTCCGTACAGAAATTCATTTGTGAAACGAATAATCGTCGAATCTGACATAGGCTCGAATAAATTGTGATCGTGCTTGCCGGGTCGGAGTTTCAATTCCAATTTCGCATGCATGCAAATGCACTGATATAGGACGCGTAACAGCGATTGCGCACAGAAATTCACTTCTGAAACGAAGAATCGTCGAATCTGACATAAACTCGAATAAACCGTGATCGTGATTGCCGGGTCGGAGTTCCTATTCCAATTTCTCATACTTGCATGCAAATGCACTGATCTAGCGCGCGAAATAGCGATTCCGCACAGAAATACACTTCTGAAACGAAGAATTGTCGAATCTGACATAAGCTCGAATAAATCGTGGTCGTGCTTGCCGAATCGGAGTTTCCGTGCCAATTTCGCATATTTGCATACAAATGCACTGATCTAGCACGCGTAACAGCGATTCCGTACAGAAATTCATTTGTGAAACGAATAATCGTCGAATCTGACATAGGCTAGAATAAATTGTGATCGTGCTTGCCGGGTCGGAGTTTCAATTCCGATTTCGCATGCATGCAAATGCACTGATATAGCACGCGAAACAGCGATTCCGCACAGAAATACACTTCTGAAACGAAGAATCGTCGAATCTGACATAAGCTCGAATAAATCGTGATCGTGATTGCCGGGACGGAGTTTCTATTCCAATTTCTCATACTTGCATGCAAATGCACTGATCTAGCGCGCGAAACAGCGATTCCGCACAGTAATACACTTCTCAAACGAAGAATCGTCGAAACTGACATAGGCTCGAATAAGTTGTGATCGTACTTGCCGGGTCGGAGTTTCTATTCCAATTTCTCATACTTGCATGCAAATGCACTGATCTAGCGCGCGAAACAGCGATTCGGCACAGAAATTCACTTCTCAAACGAAGAATCGTAGAATCTGACATAAGGACGAATAAATCGTGGTCGTGATTGCCGGGTCGGAGTTTCTATTCCAATTTCTCATACTTGCATGCAAATGCACTGATCTAGCGCGCGAAACAGCCATTCGGCACAGAAATTCACTTCTCAAACGAAGAATCGTCGAATCTGATATAAGGACAAATAAATCGTGGTCGTGCTTGCCGAATCGGAGTTTCCGTACCAATTTCGCATATTTGCATACAAATGCACTGATCCTGCACGCGAAACAGCGATTCCGCACAGAAATACACTTCTCAAACGAAGAATCGTCGAATCTGACATAAGCTCGAATAAATCGTGGTCGTGCTTGCCGAATCGGAGTTTCCGTACCAATTTCGCATATTTGCATACAAATGCACTGATCTAGCACGCTAAACAGCGATTCCGTACAGAAATTCATTTGTGAAACGAAGAATCGTCGAATCTGACATAAGCTCGAATAAATCGTGATCGTGCTTGCCGAATCGGAGTTTCCGTGCCAATTTCGCATATCTGCATACAAATGCACTGATCTAGCACGCGAAACAGCGATTCCGCACAGAAATACACTTCTGAAACGAAGAATCGCCGAATCTGACATAGGCTCGAATAAATTGTGATCGTGCTTGCCGGGTCGGAGTTTCTATTCCAATTTCGCAAACTTGCATGCAAATGCACTGATATAGCACGCGAAGCAGCGATTCCGCACAGAAATACACTTCTGAAACGAAGAATCGTCGAATCTGACATAAGCTCGAATAAATCGTGATCGTGATTGCCGGGTCGGAGTTTCGATTCCAATTTCTCATACTTGCATGCAAATGCACTGATCTAGCGCGCGAAACAGCGATTCCGCACAGAAATACACTTCTCAAACGAAGAATCGTCGAATCTGACATAAGCTCGAATAAATCGTGATCGTGCTTGCCGAATCGGAGTTTCCGTGCCAATTTCGCATATTTGCATACAAATGCACTGATCTAGCACGCTAAACAGCGATTCCGTACAGAAATTCATTTGTGAAACGAATAATCGTCGAATCTGACATAGGCTCGAATAAATTGTGATCGTGCTTGCCGGGTCGGAGTTTCAATTCCAATTTCGCATGCATGCAAATGCACTGATATAGGACGCGTAACAGCGATTCCGCACAGAAATACCCTTCTGAAACGAAGAATCGACCGAATCTGACATAAACTCGAATAAATCGTGATCGTGATTGCCGGGTCGGAGTTTCTATTCCAATTTCTCATACTTGCATGCAAATGCACTGCTCTAGCGCGCGAAACAGCGATTCCGCACAGAAATACACTTCTCAAACGAAGAATCGTCGAATCTGACATAAGGACGAATAAATCGTGGTCGTGCTTGCCGAATCGGAGTTTCCGTACCAATTTCGCATATTTGCATACAAATGCACTGATCTAGCTCACGAAACAGCGATTGCGCACAGAAATACACTTCTGAAACGAAGAATCGTCGAATCTGACATAAGCTCGAATAAATCGTGATCGTGCTTGCCGGGTCGGAGTTTCTATTCCAATTTGGCACACTTGTATGCAAATGCACTGATCTAGCACGCGTAACAGCGATTCCGTACAGAAATTCATTTGTGAAACGAATAATCGTCGAATCTGACATAGGCTAGAATAAATTGTGATCGTGCTTGCCGGGTCGGAGTTTCAATTCCAATTTCGCATGCATGCAAATGCACTGATATAGCGCGCGAAACAGCGATTCCGCACAGAAATACACTTCTGAAACGAAGAATCTTCGAAACTGACATAGGCTCGAATAAATTGTGATCGTGCTTGCCGGGTCGGAGTTTCTATTCCAATTTCGCATACTTGCATGCAAATGCACTGATATAGCACGCGAAACAGCGATTCCACACAGAAATACACTTCTGAAACGAAGAATCGTCGAATCTGACATAGGCTCGAATAAATTGTGATCGTGCTTGCCGGGTCGGAGTTTCAATTACAATTTCGCATGCATGCAAATGCACTGATATAGCACGCGAAACAGCGATTCCGCACAGAAATACACTTCTGAAACGAAGAATCGTCGAATCTGACATAAGCTCGAATAAATCGTGATCGTGATTGCCGGGTCGGAGTTTCTATTCCAATTTCTCATACTTGCATGCAAATGCACTGATCTAGCGCGCGAAACAGCGATTCCGCACAGAAATACACTTCTCAAACGAAGAATCGTAGAATCTGACATAAGGACGAATAAATCGTGGTCGTGATTGCCGGGTCGGAGTTTCTATTCCAATTTCTCATACTTGCATGCAAATGCACTGATCTAGCGCGCGAAACAGCCATTCGGCACAGAAATTCACTTCTCAAACGAAGAATCGTCGAATCTGATATAAGGACAAATAAATCGTGGTCGTGCTTGCCGAATCGGAGTTTCCGTACCAATTTCGCATATTTGCATACAAATGCACTGATCTTGCACGCGAAACAGCGATTCCGCACAGAAATACACTTCTCAAACGAAGAATCGTCGAATCTGACATAAGCTCGAATAAATCGTGGTCGTGCTTGCCGAATCGGAGTTTCCGTACCAATTTCGCATATTTGCATACAAATGCACTGATCTAGCACGCTAAACAGCGATTCCGTACAGAAATTCATTTGTGAAACGAAGAATCGTCGAATCTGACATAAGCTCGAATAAATCGTGATCGTGCTTGCCGAATCGGAGTTTCCGTGCCAATTTCGCATATTTGCATACAAATGCACTGATCTAGCCCGCTAAACAGCGATTCCGTACAGAAATTCATTTGTGAAACGAATAATCGTCGAATCTGACATAGGCTCGAATAAATTGTGATCGTGCTTGCCGGGTCGGAGTTTCAATTCCAATTTCGCATGCATGCAAATGCACTGATATAGGACGCGTAACAGCGATTGCGCACAGAAATTCACTTCTGAAACGAAGAATCGTCGAATCTGACATAAACTCGAATAAACCGTGATCGTGATTGCCGGGTCGGAGTTCCTATTCCAATTTCTCATACTTGCATGCAAATGCACTGATCTAGCACGCGAAATAGCGATTCCGCACAGAAATACACTTCTGAAACGAAGAATTGTCGAATCTGACATAAGCTCGAATAAATCGTGGTCGTGCTTGCCGAATCGGAGTTTCCGTGCCAATTTCGCATATTTGCATACAAATGCACTGATCTAGCACGCGTAACAGCGATTCCGTACAGAAATTCATTTGTGAAACGAATAATCGTCGAATCTGACATAGGCTAGAATAAATTGTGATCGTGCTTGCCGGGTCGGAGTTTCAATTCCGATTTCGCATGCATGCAAATGCACTGATATAGCACGCGAAACAGCGATTCCGCACAGAAATACACTTCTGAAACGAAGAATCGTCGAATCTGACATAAGCTCGAATAAATCGTGATCGTGATTGCCGGGACGGAGTTTCTATTCCAATTTCTCATACTTGCATGCAAATGCACTGATCTAGCGCGCGAAACAGCGATTCCGCACAGTAATACACTTCTCAAACGAAGAATCGTCGAAACTGACATAGGCTCGAATAAATTGTGATCGTACTTGCCGGGTCGGAGTTTCTATTCCAATTTCTCATACTTGCATGCAAATGCACTGATCTAGCGCGCGAAACAGCGATTCGGCACAGAAATTCACTTCTCAAACGAAGAATCGTAGAATCTGACATAAGGACGAATAAATCGTGGTCGTGATTGCCGGGTCGGAGTTTCTATTCCAATTTCTCATACTTGCATGCAAATGCACTGATCTAGCGCGCGAAACAGCGATTCGGCACAGAAATTCACTTCTCAAACGAAGAATCGTCGAATCTGATATAAGGACAAATAAATCGTGGTCGTGCTTGCCGAATCGGAGTTTCCGTACCAATTTCGCATATTTGCATACAAATGCACTGATCTTGCACGCGAAACAGCGATTCCGCACAGAAATACACTTCTCAAACGAAGAATCGTCGAATCTGACATAAGCTCGAATAAATCGTGATCGTGATTGCCGGGTCGGAGTTTCTATTCCAATTTCTCATACTTGCATGCAAATGCACTGATCTTGCGCGCGAAACAGCGATTCCGCACAGAAATACACTTCTCAAACGAAGAATCGTCGAATCTGACATAAGGACGAATAAATCGTGGTCGTGATTGCCGGGTCGGAGTTTCTATTCCAATTTCTCATACTTGCATGCAAATGCACTGATCTAGCGCGCGAAACAGCGATTCGGCACAGAAATTCACTTCTCAAACGAAGAATCGTCGAATCTGATATAAGGACAAATAAATCGTGGTCGTGCTTGCCGAATCGGAGTTTCCGTACCAATTTCGCATATTTGCATACAAATGCACTGATCTTGCACGCGAAACAGCGATTCCGCACAGAAATACACTTCTCAAACGAAGAATCGTCGAATCTGACATAAGCTCGAATAAATCGTGGTCGTGCTTGCCGAATCGGAGTTTCCGTACCAATTTCGCATATTTGCATACAAATGCACTGATCTAGCACGCTAAACAGCGATTCCGTACAGAAATTCATTTGTGAAACGAAGAATCGTCGAATCTGACATGAGCTCGAATAAATCGTGATCGTGCTTGCCGAATCGGAGTTTCCGTGCCAATTTCGCATATCTGCATACAAATGCACTGATCTAGCACGCGAAACAGCGATTCCGCACAGAAATACACTTCTGAAACGAAGAATCGCCGAATCTGACATAGGCTCGAATAAATTGTGATCGTGCTTGCCGGGTCGGAGTTTCTATTCCAATTTCGCAAACTTGCATGCAAATGCACTGATATAGCACGCGAAGCAGCGATTCCGCACAGAAATACACTTCTGAAACGAAGAATCGTCGAATCTGACATAAGCTCGAATAAATCGTGATCGTGATTGCCGGGTCGGAGTTTCGATTCCAATTTCTCATACTTGCATGCAAATGCACTGATCTAGCGCGCGAAACAGCGATTCCGCACAGAAATACACTTCTCAAACGAAGAATCGTCGAATCTGACATAAGCTCGAATAAATCGTGATCGTGCTTGCCGAATCGGAGTTTCCGTGCCAATTTCGCATATTTGCATACAAATGCACTGATCTAGCACGCTAAACAGCGATTCCGTACAGAAATTCATTTGTGAAACGAATAATCGTCGAATCTGACATAGGCTCGAATAAATTGTGATCGTGCTTGCCGGGTCGGAGTTTCATTTCCAATTTCGCATGCATGCAAATGCACTGATATAGGACGCGTAACAGCGATTCCGCACAGAAATACCCTTCTGAAACGAAGAATCGACCGAATCTGACATAAACTCGAATAAATCGTGATCGTGATTGCCGGGTCGGAGTTTCTATTCCAATTTCTCATACTTGCATGCAAATGCACTGCTCTAGCGCGCGAAACAGCGATTCCGCACAGAAATACACTTCTCAAACGAAGAATCGTCGAATCTGACATAAGGACGAATAAATCGTGGTCGTGCTTGCCGAATCGGAGTTTCCGTACCAATTTCGCATATTTGCATACAAATGCACTGATCTAGCTCACGAAACAGCGATTCCGCACAGAAATACACTTCTGAAACGAAGAATCGTCGAATCTGACATAAGCTCGAATAAATCGTGATCGTGCTTGCCGGGTCGGAGTTTCTATTCCAATTTGGCACACTTGTATGCAAATGCACTGATCTAGCACGCAAAACAGCGATTCCGCACAGAAATTCATTTGTGAAACGAATAATCGTCGAATCTAACATAAGCTCGAATAAATCATGATCGTGCTTGCCAAATCGGAGTTTTCGTGCCAATTTCGCATATTTGCATGCAAATGCACTGATCTAGCGCGCGAAACAGCGATTCCGCACAGAAATACACTTCTGAAACGAAGAATCGTCGAAACTGACATAGGCTCGAATAAATTGTGATCGTGCTTGCCGGGTCGGAGTTTCTATTCCAATTTCGCATACTTGCATGCAAATGCACTGATATAGCACGCGAAACAGCGATTCCACACAGAAATACACTTCTGAAACGAAGAATCGTCGAAACTGACATAAGGACGAATAAATCGTGGTCGTGATTGCCGGGTCGGAGTTTCTATTCCAATTTCTCATACTTGCATGCAAATGCACTGATCTAGCGCGCGAAACAGCGATTCGGCACAGAAATTCACTTCTCAAACGAAGAATCGTCGAATCTGATATAAGGACAAATAAATCGTGGTCGTGCTTGCCGAATCGGAGTTTCCGTACCAATTTCGCATATTTGCATACAAATGCACTGATCTTGCACGCGAAACAGCGATTCCGCACAGAAATACACTTCTCAAACGAAGAATCGTCGAATCTGACATAAGCTCGAATAAATCGTGGTCGTGCTTGCCGAATCGGAGTTTCCGTACCAATTTCGCATATTTGCATACAAATGCACTGATCTAGCACGCTAAACAGCGATTCCGTACAGAAATTCATTTGTGAAACGAATAATTGTCGAATCTGACATAGGCTCGAATAAATTGTGATCGTGCTTGCCGGGTCGGAGTTTCTATTCCAATTTCGCATACTTGCATGCAAAAGCACTGATATAGCACGCGAAACAGCGATTCCGCACAGAAATACACTTCTGAAACGAAGAATCGTCGAATCTGACATAAGCTCGAATAAATCGTGATCGTGCTTGCCGAATCGGAGTTTCCGTGCCAATTTCGCATATCTGCATACAAATGCACTGATCTAGCACGCGAAACAGCGATTCCGCACAGAAATACACTTCTGAAACGAAGAATCGTCGAATCTGACATAGGCTCGAATAAATTGTGATCGTGCTTGCCGGGTCGGAGTTTCTATTCCAATTTCGCAAACTTGTATGCAAATGCACTGATATAGCACGCGAAACAGCGATTCCGCACAGAAATACACTTCTGAAACGAAGAATCGTCGAATCTGACATAAGCTCGAATGAATCGTGGTCGTGCTTGCCGAATCGGAGTTTCCGTGCCAATTTCGCATATTTGCATACAAATGCACTGATCTAGCACGCTAAACAGCGATTCCGTACAGAAATTCATTTGTGAAACGAATAATCGTCGAATCTGACATAGGCTCGAATAAATTGTGATCGTGCTTGCCGGGTCGGAGTTTCAATTCCAATTTCGCATGCATGCAAATGCACTGATATAGGACGCGTAACAGCGATTCCTCACAGAAATACCCTTCTGAAACGAAGAATCGACCGAATCTGACATAAACTCGAATAAATCGTGATCGTGATTGCCGGGTCGGAGTTTCTATTCCAATTTCTCATACTTGCATGCAAATGCACTGCTCTAGCGCGCGAAACAGCGATTCCGCACAGAAATACACTTCTCAAACGAAGAATCGTCGAATCTGACATAAGGACGAATAAATCGTGGTCGTGCTTGCCGAATCGGAGTTTCCGTACCAATTTCGCATATTTGCATACAAATGCACTGATCTAGCTCACGAAACAGCGATTCCGCACAGAAATACACTTCTGAAACGAAGAATCGTCGAATCTGACATAAGCTCGAATAAATCGTGATCGTGCTTGCCGGGTCGGAGTTTCTATTCCAATTTGGCACACTTGTATGCAAATGCACTGATCTAGCACGCAAAACAGCGATTCCGCACAGAAATTCATTTGTGAAACGAATAATCGTCGAATCTAACATAAGCTCGAATAAATCATGATCGTGCTTGCCAAATCGGAGTTTTCGTGCCAATTTCGCATATTTGCATGCAAATGCACTGATCTAGCGCGCGAAACAGCCATTCCGCACAGAAATACACTTCTGAAACGAAGAATCGTCGAAACTGACATAGGCTCGAATAAATTGTGATCGTGCTTGCCGGGTCGGAGTTTCTATTCCAATTTCGCATACTTGCATGCAAATGCACTGATATAGCACGCGAAACAGCGATTCCACACAGAAATACACTTCTGAAACGAAGAATCGTCGAATCTGACATAGGCTCGAATAAATTGTGATCGTGCTTGCCGGGTCGGAGTTTCAATTACAATTTCGCATGCATGCAAATGCACTGATATAGCACGCGAAACAGCGATTCCGCACAGAAATACACTTCTGAAACGAAGAATCGTCGAATCTGACATAAGCTCGAATAAATCGTGATCGTGATTGCCGGGTCGGAGTTTCTATTCCAATTTCTCATACTTGCATGCAAATGCACTGATCTAGCGCGCGAAACAGCGATTCCGCACAGAAATACACTTCTCAAACGAAGAATCGTAGAATCTGACATAAGGACGAATAAATCGTGGTCGTGATTGCCGGGTCGGAGTTTCTATTCCAATTTCTCATACTTGCATGCAAATGCACTGATCTAGCGCGCGAAACAGCGATTCGGCACAGAAATTCACTTCTCAAACGAAGAATCGTCGAATCTGATATAAGGACAAATAAATCGTGGTCGTGCTTGCCGAATCGGAGTTTCCGTACCAATTTCGCATATTTGCATACAAATGCACTGATCTTGCACGCGAAACAGCGATTCCGCACAGAAATACACTTCTCAAACGAAGAATCGTCGAATCTGACATAAGCTCGAATAAATCGTGGTCGTGCTTGCCGAATCGGAGTTTCCGTACCAATTTCGCATATTTGCATACAAATGCACTGATCTAGCACGCTAAACAGCGATTCCGTACAGAAATTCATTTGTGAAACGAAGAATCGTCGAATCTGACATAAGCTCGAATAAATCGTGATCGTGCTTGCCGGGTCGGAGTTTCTATTCCAATTTGGCACACTTGTATGCAAATGCACTGATCTAGCACGCAAAACAGCATTTCCGCACAGAAATTCATTTGTGAAACGAATAATCGTCGAATCTAACATAAGCTCGAATAAATCATGATCGTGCTTGCCAAATCGGAGTTTTCGTGCCAATTTCGCATATTTGCATGCAAATGCACTGATCTAGCGCGCGAAACAGCGATTCCGCACAGAAATACACTTCTGAAACGAAGAATCGTCGAAACTGACATAGGCTAGAATAAATTGTGATCGTGCTTGCCGGGTCGGAGTTTCTATACCAATTTCGCATACTTGCATGGAAATGCACTGATATAGCACGCGAAACAGCGATTCCACTCAGAAATACACTTCTGAAACGAAGAATCGTCGAATCTGACATAGGCTCGAATAAATTGTGATCGTGCTTGCCGGGTCGGAGTTTCAATTCCAATTTCGCATGCATGCAAATGCACTGATATAGGACGCGTAACAGCGATTCCGCACAGAAATACCCTTCTGAAACGAAGAATCGACCGAATCTGACATAAACTCGAATAAATCGTGATCGTGATTGCCGGGTCGGAGTTTCTATTCCAATTTCTCATACTTGCATGCAAATGCACTGCTCTAGCGCGCGAAACAGCGATTCCGCACAGAAATACACTTCTCAAACGAAGAATCGTCGAATCTGACATAAGGACGAATAAATCGTGGTCGTGCTTGCCGAATCGGAGTTTCCGTACCAATTTCGCATATTTGCATACAAATGCACTGATCTAGCACGCTAAACAGCGATTCCGTACAGAAATTCATTTGTGAAACGAAGAATCGTCGAATCTGACATAAGCTCGAATAAATCGTGATCGTGCTTGCCGGGTCGGAGTTTCTATTCCAATTTGGCACACTTGTATGCAAATGCACTGATCTAGCACGCAAAACAGCATTTCCGCACAGAAATTCATTTGTGAAACGAATAATCGTCGAATCTAACATAAGCTCGAATAAATCATGATCGTGCTTGCCAAATCGGAGTTTTCGTGCCAATTTCGCATATTTGCATGCAAATGCACTGATCTAGCGCGCGAAACAGCGATTCCGCACAGAAATACACTTCTGAAACGAAGAATCGTCGAAACTGACATAGGCTAGAATAAATTGTGATCGTGCTTGCCGGGTCGGAGTTTCTATACCAATTTCGCATACTTGCATGGAAATGCACTGATATAGCACGCGAAACAGCGATTCCACTCAGAAATACACTTCTGAAACGAAGAATCGTCGAATCTGACATAGGCTCGAATAAATTGTGATCGTGCTTGCCGGGTCGGAGTTTCAATTCCAATTTCGCATGCATGCAAATGCACTGATATAGGACGCGTAACAGCGATTCCGCACAGAAATACCCTTCTGAAACGAAGAATCGACCGAATCTGACATAAACTCGAATAAATCGTGATCGTGATTGCCGGGTCGGAGTTTCTATTCCAATTTCTCATACTTGCATGCAAATGCACTGCTCTAGCGCGCGAAACAGCGATTCCGCACAGAAATACACTTCTCAAACGAAGAATCGTCGAATCTGACATAAGGACGAATAAATCGTGGTCGTGCTTGCCGAATCGGAGTTTCCGTACCAATTTCGCATATTTGCATACAAATGCACTGATCTAGCACGCTAAACAGCGATTCCGTACAGAAATTCATTTGTGAAACGAAGAATCGTCGAATCTGACATAAGCTCGAATAAATCGTGATCGTGCTTGCCGGGTCGGAGTTTCTATTCCAATTTGGCACACTTGTATGCAAATGCACTGATCTAGCACGCAAAACAGCATTTCCGCACAGAAATTCATTTGTGAAACGAATAATCGTCGAATCTAACATAAGCTCGAATAAATCATGATCGTGCTTGCCAAATCGGAGTTTTCGTGCCAATTTCGCATATTTGCATGCAAATGCACTGATCTAGCGCGCGAAACAGCGATTCCGCACAGAAATACACTTCTGAAACGAAGAATCGTCGAAACTGACATAGGCTAGAATAAATTGTGATCGTGCTTGCCGGGTCGGAGTTTCTATACCAATTTCGCATACTTGCATGGAAATGCACTGATATAGCACGCGAAACAGCGATTCCACTCAGAAATACACTTCTGAAACGAAGAATCGTCGAATCTGACATAGGCTCGAATAAATTGTGATCGTGCTTGCCGGGTCGGAGTTTCAATTCCAATTTCGCATGCATGCAAATGCACTGATATAGGACGCGTAACAGCGATTCCGCACAAGAATACCCTTCTGAAACGAAGAATCGACCGAATCTGACATAAACTCGAATAAATCGTGATCGTGATTGCCGGGTCGGAGTTTCTATTCCAATTTCTCATACTTGCATGCAAATGCACTGCTCTAGCGCGCGAAACAGCGATTCCGCACAGAAATACACTTCTCAAACGAAGAATCGTCGAATCTGACATAAGGACGAATAAATCGTGGTCGTGCTTGCCGAATCGGAGTTTCCGTACCAATTTCGCATATTTGCATACAAATGCACTGATCTAGCACGCTAAACAGCGATTCCGTACAGAAATTCATTTGTGAAACGAAGAATCGTCGAAACTGACATAAGCTCGAATAAATCGTGATCGTGCTTGCCGAATCGGAGTTTCCGTGCCAATTTCGCATATTTGCATACAAATGCACTGATCTAGCCCGCTAAACAGCGATTCCGTACAGAAATTCATTTGTGAAACGAATAATCGTCGAATCTGACATAGGCTCGAATAAATTGTGATCGTGCTTGCCGGGTCGGAGTTTCAATTCCAATTTCGCATGCATGCAAATGCACTGATATAGGACGCGTAACAGCGATTGCGCACAGAAATTCACTTCTGAAACGAAGAATCGTCGAATCTGACATAAACTCGAATAAACCGTGATCGTGATTGCCGGGTCGGAGTTCCTATTCCAATTTCTCATACTTGCATGCAAATGCACTGATCTAGCGCGCGAAATAGCGATTCCGCACAGAAATACACTTCTGAAACGAAGAATTGTCGAATCTGACATAAGCTCGAATAAATCGTGGTCGTGCTTGCCGAATCGGAGTTTCCGTGCCAATTTCGCATATTTGCATACAAATGCACTGATCTAGCACGCGTAACAGCGATTCCGTACAGAAATTCATTTGTGAAACGAAAAATCGTCGAATCTGACATAGGCTAGAATAAATTGTGATCGTGCTTGCCGGGTCGGAGTTTCAATTCCGATTTCGCATGCATGCAAATGCACTGATATAGCACGCGAAACAGCGATTCCGCACAGAAATACACTTCTGAAACGAAGAATCGTCGAATCTGACATAAGCTCGAATAAATCGTGATCGTGATTGCCGGGACGGAGTTTCTATTCCAATTTCTCATACTTGCATGCAAATGCACTGATCTAGCGCGCGAAACAGCGATTCCGCACAGTAATACACTTCTCAAACGAAGAATCGTCGAAACTGACATAGGCTCGAATAAATTGTGATCGTACTTGCCGGGTCGGAGTTTCTATTCCAATTTCTCATACTTGCATGCAAATGCACTGATCTAGCGCGCGAAACAGCGATTCGGCACAGAAATTCACTTCTCAAACGAAGAATCGTAGAATCTGACATAAGGACGAATAAATCGTGGTCGTGATTGCCGGGTCGGAGTTTCTATTCCAATTTCTCATACTTGCATGCAAATGCACTGATCTAGCGCGCGAAACAGCGATTCGGCACAGAAATTCACTTCTCAAACGAAGAATCGTCGAATCTGATATAAGGACAAATAAATCGTGGTCGTGCTTGCAGAATCGGAGTTTCCGTACCAATTTCGCATATTTGCATACAAATGCACTGATCTTGCACGCGAAACAGCGATTCCGCACAGAAATACACTTCTCAAACGAAGAATCGTCGAATCTGACATAAGCTCGAATAAATCGTGATCGTGATTGCCGGGTCGGAGTTTCTATTCCAATTTCTCATACTTGCATGCAAATGCACTGATCTTGCGCGCGAAACAGCGATTCCGCACAGAAATACACTTCTCAAACGAAGAATCGTCGAATCTGACATAAGGACGAATAAATCGTGGTCGTGATTGCCGGGTCGGAGTTTCTATTCCAATTTCTCATACTTGCATGCAAATGCACTGATCTAGCGCGCGAAACAGCGATTCGGCACAGAAATTCACTTCTCAAACGAAGAATCGTCGAATCTGATATAAGGACAAATAAATCGTGGTCGTGCTTGCCGAATCGGAGTTTCCGTACCAATTTCGCATATTTGCATACAAATGCACTGATCTTGCACGCGAAACAGCGATTCCGCACAGAAATACACTTCTCAAACGAAGAATCGTCGAATCTGACATAAGCTCGAATAAATCGTGGTCGTGCTTGCCGAATCGGAGTTTCCGTACCAATTTCGCATATTTGCATACAAATGCACTGATCTAGCACGCTAAACAGCGATTCCGTACAGAAATTCATTTGTGAAACGAAGAATCGTCGAATCTGACATAAGCTCGAATAAATCGTGATCGTGCTTGCCGAATCGGAGTTTCCGTGCCAATTTCGCATATCTGCATACAAATGCACTGATCTAGCACGCGAAACAGCGATTCCGCACAGAAATACACTTCTGAAACGAAGAATCGCCGAATCTGACATAGGCTCGAATAAATTGTGATCGTGCTTGCCGGGTCGGAGTTTCTATTCCAATTTCGCAAACTTGCATGCAAATGCACTGATATAGCACGCGAAGCAGCGATTCCGCACAGAAATACACTTCTGAAACGAAGAATCGTCGAATCTGACATAAGCTCGAATAAATCGTGATCGTGATTGCCGGGTCGGAGTTTCTATTCCAATTTGGCACACTTGTATGCAAATGCACTGATCTAGCACGCAAAACAGCGATTCCGCACAGAAATTCATTTGTGAAACGAATAATCGTCGAATCTAACATAAGCTCGAATAAATCATGATCGTGCTTGCCAAATCGGAGTTTTCGTGCCAATTTCGCATATTTGCATGCAAATGCACTGATCTAGCGCGCGAAACAGCGATTCCGCACAGAAATACACTTCTGAAACGAAGAATCGTCGAAACTGACATAGGCTCGAATAAATTGTGATCGTGCTTGCCGGGTCGGAGTTTCTATTCCAATTTCGCATACTTGCATGCAAATGCACTGATATAGCACGCGAAACAGCGATTCCACACAGAAATACACTTCTGAAACGAAGAATCGTCGAAACTGACATAAGGACGAATAAATCGTGGTCGTGATTGCCGGGTCGGAGTTTCTATTCCAATTTCTCATACTTGCATGCAAATGCACTGCTCTAGCGCGCGAAACAGCGATTCCGCACAGAAATACACTTCTCAAACGAAGAATCGTCGAATCTGACATAAGGACGAATAAATCGTGGTCGTGCTTGCCGAATCGGAGTTTCCGTACCAATTTCGCATATTTGCATACAAATGCACTGATCTAGCACGCTAAACAGCGATTCCGTACAGAAATTCATTTGTGAAACGAAGAATCGTCGAATCTGACATAAGCTCGAATAAATCGTGATCGTGCTTGCCGGGTCGGAGTTTCTATTCCAATTTGGCACACTTGTATGCAAATGCACTGATCTAGCACGCAAAACAGCATTTCCGCACAGAAATTCATTTGTGAAACGAATAATCGTCGAATCTAACATAAGCTCGAATAAATCATGATCGTGCTTGCCAAATCGGAGTTTTCGTGCCAATTTCGCATATTTGCATGCAAATGCACTGATCTAGCGCGCGAAACAGCGATTCCGCACAGAAATACACTTCTGAAACGAAGAATCGTCGAAACTGACATAGGCTAGAATAAATTGTGATCGTGCTTGCCGGGTCGGAGTTTCTATACCAATTTCGCATACTTGCATGGAAATGCACTGATATAGCACGCGAAACAGCGATTCCACTCAGAAATACACTTCTGAAACGAAGAATCGTCGAATCTGACATAGGCTCGAATAAATTGTGATCGTGCTTGCCGGGTCGGAGTTTCAATTCCAATTTCGCATGCATGCAAATGCACTGATATAGGACGCGTAACAGCGATTCCGCACAAAAATACCCTTCTGAAACGAAGAATCGACCGAATCTGACATAAACTCGAATAAATCGTGATCGTGATTGCCGGGTCGGAGTTTCTATTCCAATTTCTCATACTTGCATGCAAATGCACTGCTCTAGCGCGCGAAACAGCGATTCCGCACAGAAATACACTTCTCAAACGAAGAATCGTCGAATCTGACATAAGGACGAATAAATCGTGGTCGTGCTTGCCGAATCGGAGTTTCCGTACCAATTTCGCATATTTGCATACAAATGCACTGATCTAGCACGCTAAACAGCGATTCCGTACAGAAATTCATTTGTGAAACGAAGAATCGTCGAAACTGACATAAGCTCGAATAAATCGTGATCGTGCTTGCCGAATCGGAGTTTCCGTGCCAATTTCGCATATTTGCATGCAAATGCACTGATCTAGCGCGCGAAACAGCGATTCCGCACAGAAATACACTTCTGAAACGAAGAATCGTCGAAACTGACATAGGCTAGAATAAATTGTGATCGTGCTTGCCGGGTCGGAGTTTCTATACCAATTTCGCATACTTGCATGGAAATGCACTGATATAGCACGCGAAACAGCGATTCCACTCAGAAATACACTTCTGAAACGAAGAATCGTCGAATCTGACATAGGCTCGAATAAATTGTGATCGTGCTTGCCGGGTCGGAGTTTCAATTCCAATTTCGCATGCATGCAAATGCACTGATATAGGACGCGTAACAGCGATTCCGCACAAAAATACCCTTCTGAAACGAAGAATCGACCGAATCTGACATAAACTCGAATAAATCGTGATCGTGATTGCCGGGTCGGAGTTTCTATTCCAATTTCTCATACTTGCATGCAAATGCACTGCTCTAGCGCGCGAAACAGCGATTCCGCACAGAAATACACTTCTCAAACGAAGAATCGTCGAATCTGACATAAGGACGAATAAATCGTGGTCGTGCTTGCCGAATCGGAGTTTCCGTACCAATTTCGCATATTTGCATACAAATGCACTGATCTAGCACGCTAAACAGCGATTCCGTACAGAAATTCATTTGTGAAACGAAGAATCGTCGAAACTGACATAAGCTCGAATAAATCGTGATCGTGCTTGCCGAATCGGAGTTTCCGTGCCAATTTCGCATATTTGCATACAAATGCACTGATCTAGCCCGCTAAACAGCGATTCCGTACAGAAATTCATTTGTGAAACGAATAATCGTCGAATCTGACATAGGCTCGAATAAATTGTGATCGTGCTTGCCGGGTCGGAGTTTCAATTCCAATTTCGCATGCATGCAAATGCACTGATATAGGACGCGTAACAGCGATTGCGCACAGAAATTCACTTCTGAAACGAAGAATCGTCGAATCTGACATAAACTCGAATAAACCGTGATCGTGATTGCCGGGTCGGAGTTCCTATTCCAATTTCTCATACTTGCATGCAAATGCACTGATCTAGCGCGCGAAATAGCGATTCCGCACAGAAATACACTTCTGAAACGAAGAATTGTCGAATCTGACATAAGCTCGAATAAATCGTGGTCGTGCTTGCCGAATCGGAGTTTCCGTGCCAATTTCGCATATTTGCATACAAATGCACTGATCTAGCACGCGTAACAGCGATTCCGTACAGAAATTCATTTGTGAAACGAAAAATCGTCGAATCTGACATAGGCTAGAATAAATTGTGATCGTGCTTGCCGGGTCGGAGTTTCAATTCCGATTTCGCATGCATGCAAATGCACTGATATAGCACGCGAAACAGCGATTCCGCACAGAAATACACTTCTGAAACGAAGAATCGTCGAATCTGACATAAGCTCGAATAAATCGTGATCGTGATTGCCGGGACGGAGTTTCTATTCCAATTTCTCATACTTGCATGCAAATGCACTGATCTAGCGCGCGAAACAGCGATTCCGCACAGTAATACACTTCTCAAACGAAGAATCGTCGAAACTGACATAGGCTCGAATAAATTGTGATCGTACTTGCCGGGTCGGAGTTTCTATTCCAATTTCTCATACTTGCATGCAAATGCACTGATCTAGCGCGCGAAACAGCGATTCGGCACAGAAATTCACTTCTCAAACGAAGAATCGTAGAATCTGACATAAGGACGAATAAATCGTGGTCGTGATTGCCGGGTCGGAGTTTCTATTCCAATTTCTCATACTTGCATGCAAATGCACTGATCTAGCGCGCGAAACAGCGATTCGGCACAGAAATTCACTTCTCAAACGAAGAATCGTCGAATCTGATATAAGGACAAATAAATCGTGGTCGTGCTTGCAGAATCGGAGTTTCCGTACCAATTTCGCATATTTGCATACAAATGCACTGATCTTGCACGCGAAACAGCGATTCCGCACAGAAATACACTTCTCAAACGAAGAATCGTCGAATCTGACATAAGCTCGAATAAATCGTGATCGTGATTGCCGGGTCGGAGTTTCTATTCCAATTTCTCATACTTGCATGCAAATGCACTGATCTTGCGCGCGAAACAGCGATTCCGCACAGAAATACACTTCTCAAACGAAGAATCGTCGAATCTGACATAAGGACGAATAAATCGTGGTCGTGATTGCCGGGTCGGAGTTTCTATTCCAATTTCTCATACTTGCATGCAAATGCACTGATCTAGCGCGCGAAACAGCGATTCGGCACAGAAATTCACTTCTCAAACGAAGAATCGTCGAATCTGATATAAGGACAAATAAATCGTGGTCGTGCTTGCCGAATCGGAGTTTCCGTACCAATTTCGCATATTTGCATACAAATGCACTGATCTTGCACGCGAAACAGCGATTCCGCACAGAAATACACTTCTCAAACGAAGAATCGTCGAATCTGACATAAGCTCGAATAAATCGTGGTCGTGCTTGCCGAATCGGAGTTTCCGTACCAATTTCGCATATTTGCATACAAATGCACTGATCTAGCACGCTAAACAGCGATTCCGTACAGAAATTCATTTGTGAAACGAAGAATCGTCGAATCTGACATAAGCTCGAATAAATCGTGATCGTGCTTGCCGAATCGGAGTTTCCGTGCCAATTTCGCATATCTGCATACAAATGCACTGATCTAGCACGCGAAACAGCGATTCCGCACAGAAATACACTTCTGAAACGAAGAATCGCCGAATCTGACATAGGCTCGAATAAATTGTGATCGTGCTTGCCGGGTCGGAGTTTCTATTCCAATTTCGCAAACTTGCATGCAAATGCACTGATATAGCACGCGAAGCAGCGATTCCGCACAGAAATACACTTCTGAAACGAAGAATCGTCGAATCTGACATAAGCTCGAATAAATCGTGATCGTGATTGCCGGGTCGGAGTTTCTATTCCAATTTGGCACACTTGTATGCAAATGCACTGATCTAGCACGCAAAACAGCGATTCCGCACAGAAATTCATTTGTGAAACGAATAATCGTCGAATCTAACATAAGCTCGAATAAATCATGATCGTGCTTGCCAAATCGGAGTTTTCGTGCCAATTTCGCATATTTGCATGCAAATGCACTGATCTAGCGCGCGAAACAGCGATTCCGCACAGAAATACACTTCTGAAACGAAGAATCGTCGAAACTGACATAGGCTCGAATAAATTGTGATCGTGCTTGCCGGGTCGGAGTTTCTATTCCAATTTCGCATACTTGCATGCAAATGCACTGATATAGCACGCGAAACAGCGATTCCACACAGAAATACACTTCTGAAACGAAGAATCGTCGAAACTGACATAAGGACGAATAAATCGTGGTCGTGATTGCCGGGTCGGAGTTTCTATTCCAATTTCTCATACTTGCATGCAAATGCACTGATCTAGCGCGCGAAACAGCGATTCGGCACAGAAATTCACTTCTCAAACGAAGAATCGTCGAATCTGATATAAGGACAAATAAATCGTGGTCGTGCTTGCCGAATCGGAGTTTCCGTGCCAATTTCGTATATTTGCATACAAATGCACTGATCTAGCACGCCAAACAGCGATTCCGTACAGAAATTCATTTGTGAAACGAATAATCGTCGAATCTGACATAGGCTCGAATAAATTGTGATCGTGCTTGCCGGGTCGGAGTTTCAATTCCAATTTCGCATGCATGCAAATGCACTGATATAGGACGCGTAACAGCGATTCCGCACAAAAATACCCTTCTGAAACGAAGAATCGACCGAATCTGACATAAACTCGAATAAATCGTGATCGTGATTGCCGGGTCGGAGTTTCTATTCCAATTTCTCATACTTGCATGCAAATGCACTGCTCTAGCGCGCGAAACAGCGATTCCGCACAGAAATACACTTCTCAAACGAAGAATCGTCGAATCTGACATAAGGACGAATAAATCGTGGTCGTGCTTGCCGAATCGGAGTTTCCGTACCAATTTCGCATATTTGCATACAAATGCACTGATCTAGCACGCTAAACAGCGATTCCGTACAGAAATTCATTTGTGAAACGAAGAATCGTCGAAACTGACATAAGCTCGAATAAATCGTGATCGTGCTTGCCGAATCGGAGTTTCCGTGCCAATTTCGCATATTTGCATGCAAATGCACTGATCTAGCGCGCGAAACAGCGATTCCGCACAGAAATACACTTCTGAAACGAAGAATCGTCGAAACTGACATAGGCTAGAATAAATTGTGATCGTGCTTGCCGGGTCGGAGTTTCTATACCAATTTCGCATACTTGCATGGAAATGCACTGATATAGCACGCGAAACAGCGATTCCACTCAGAAATACACTTCTGAAACGAAGAATCGTCGAATCTGACATAGGCTCGAATAAATTGTGATCGTGCTTGCCGGGTCGGAGTTTCAATTCCAATTTCGCATGCATGCAAATGCACTGATATAGGACGCGTAACAGCGATTCCGCACAAAAATACCCTTCTGAAACGAAGAATCGACCGAATCTGACATAAACTCGAATAAATCGTGATCGTGATTGCCGGGTCGGAGTTTCTATTCCAATTTCTCATACTTGCATGCAAATGCACTGCTCTAGCGCGCGAAACAGCGATTCCGCACAGAAATACACTTCTCAAACGAAGAATCGTCGAATCTGACATAAGGACGAATAAATCGTGGTCGTGCTTGCCGAATCGGAGTTTCCGTACCAATTTCGCATATTTGCATACAAATGCACTGATCTAGCACGCTAAACAGCGATTCCGTACAGAAATTCATTTGTGAAACGAAGAATCGTCGAAACTGACATAAGCTCGAATAAATCGTGATCGTGCTTGCCGAATCGGAGTTTCCGTGCCAATTTCGCATATTTGCATACAAATGCACTGATCTAGCCCGCTAAACAGCGATTCCGTACAGAAATTCATTTGTGAAACGAATAATCGTCGAATCTGACATAGGCTCGAATAAATTGTGATCGTGCTTGCCGGGTCGGAGTTTCAATTCCAATTTCGCATGCATGCAAATGCACTGATATAGGACGCGTAACAGCGATTGCGCACAGAAATTCACTTCTGAAACGAAGAATCGTCGAATCTGACATAAACTCGAATAAACCGTGATCGTGATTGCCGGGTCGGAGTTCCTATTCCAATTTCTCATACTTGCATGCAAATGCACTGATCTAGCGCGCGAAATAGCGATTCCGCACAGAAATACACTTCTGAAACGAAGAATTGTCGAATCTGACATAAGCTCGAATAAATCGTGGTCGTGCTTGCCGAATCGGAGTTTCCGTGCCAATTTCGCATATTTGCATACAAATGCACTGATCTAGCACGCGTAACAGCGATTCCGTACAGAAATTCATTTGTGAAACGAAAAATCGTCGAATCTGACATAGGCTAGAATAAATTGTGATCGTGCTTGCCGGGTCGGAGTTTCAATTCCGATTTCGCATGCATGCAAATGCACTGATATAGCACGCGAAACAGCGATTCCGCACAGAAATACACTTCTGAAACGAAGAATCGTCGAATCTGACATAAGCTCGAATAAATCGTGATCGTGATTGCCGGGACGGAGTTTCTATTCCAATTTCTCATACTTGCATGCAAATGCACTGATCTAGCGCGCGAAACAGCGATTCCGCACAGTAATACACTTCTCAAACGAAGAATCGTCGAAACTGACATAGGCTCGAATAAATTGTGATCGTACTTGCCGGGTCGGAGTTTCTATTCCAATTTCTCATACTTGCATGCAAATGCACTGATCTAGCGCGCGAAACAGCGATTCGGCACAGAAATTCACTTCTCAAACGAAGAATCGTAGAATCTGACATAAGGACGAATAAATCGTGGTCGTGATTGCCGGGTCGGAGTTTCTATTCCAATTTCTCATACTTGCATGCAAATGCACTGATCTAGCGCGCGAAACAGCGATTCGGCACAGAAATTCACTTCTCAAACGAAGAATCGTCGAATCTGATATAAGGACAAATAAATCGTGGTCGTGCTTGCAGAATCGGAGTTTCCGTACCAATTTCGCATATTTGCATACAAATGCACTGATCTTGCACGCGAAACAGCGATTCCGCACAGAAATACACTTCTCAAACGAAGAATCGTCGAATCTGACATAAGCTCGAATAAATCGTGATCGTGATTGCCGGGTCGGAGTTTCTATTCCAATTTCTCATACTTGCATGCAAATGCACTGATCTTGCGCGCGAAACAGCGATTCCGCACAGAAATACACTTCTCAAACGAAGAATCGTCGAATCTGACATAAGGACGAATAAATCGTGGTCGTGATTGCCGGGTCGGAGTTTCTATTCCAATTTCTCATACTTGCATGCAAATGCACTGATCTAGCGCGCGAAACAGCGATTCGGCACAGAAATTCACTTCTCAAACGAAGAATCGTCGAATCTGATATAAGGACAAATAAATCGTGGTCGTGCTTGCCGAATCGGAGTTTCCGTACCAATTTCGCATATTTGCATACAAATGCACTGATCTTGCACGCGAAACAGCGATTCCGCACAGAAATACACTTCTCAAACGAAGAATCGTCGAATCTGACATAAGCTCGAATAAATCGTGGTCGTGCTTGCCGAATCGGAGTTTCCGTACCAATTTCGCATATTTGCATACAAATGCACTGATCTAGCACGCTAAACAGCGATTCCGTACAGAAATTCATTTGTGAAACGAAGAATCGTCGAATCTGACATAAGCTCGAATAAATCGTGATCGTGCTTGCCGAATCGGAGTTTCCGTGCCAATTTCGCATATCTGCATACAAATGCACTGATCTAGCACGCGAAACAGCGATTCCGCACAGAAATACACTTCTGAAACGAAGAATCGCCGAATCTGACATAGGCTCGAATAAATTGTGATCGTGCTTGCCGGGTCGGAGTTTCTATTCCAATTTCGCAAACTTGCATGCAAATGCACTGATATAGCACGCGAAGCAGCGATTCCGCACAGAAATACACTTCTGAAACGAAGAATCGTCGAATCTGACATAAGCTCGAATAAATCGTGATCGTGATTGCCGGGTCGGAGTTTCTATTCCAATTTGGCACACTTGTATGCAAATGCACTGATCTAGCACGCAAAACAGCGATTCCGCACAGAAATTCATTTGTGAAACGAATAATCGTCGAATCTAACATAAGCTCGAATAAATCATGATCGTGCTTGCCAAATCGGAGTTTTCGTGCCAATTTCGCATATTTGCATGCAAATGCACTGATCTAGCGCGCGAAACAGCGATTCCGCACAGAAATACACTTCTGAAACGAAGAATCGTCGAAACTGACATAGGCTCGAATAAATTGTGATCGTGCTTGCCGGGTCGGAGTTTCTATTCCAATTTCGCATACTTGCATGCAAATGCACTGATATAGCACGCGAAACAGCGATTCCACACAGAAATACACTTCTGAAACGAAGAATCGTCGAAACTGACATAAGGACGAATAAATCGTGGTCGTGATTGCCGGGTCGGAGTTTCTATTCCAATTTCTCATACTTGCATGCAAATGCACTGATCTAGCGCGCGAAACAGCGATTCGGCACAGAAATTCACTTCTCAAACGAAGAATCGTCGAATCTGATATAAGGACAAATAAATCGTGGTCGTGCTTGCCGAATCGGAGTTTCCGTACCAATTTCGCATATTTGCATACAAATGCACTGATCTTGCACGCGAAACAGCGATTCCGCACAGAAATACACTTCTCAAACGAAGAATCGTCGAATCTGACATAAGCTCGAATAAATCGTGGTCGTGCTTGCCGAATCGGAGTTTCCGTACCAATTTCGCATATTTGCATACAAATGCACTGATCTAGCACGCTAAACAGCGATTCCGTACAGAAATTCATTTGTGAAACGAAGAATCGTCGAATCTGACATAAGCTCGAATAAATCGTGATCGTGCTTGCCGAATCGGAGTTTCCGTGCCAATTTCGCATATTTGCATACAAATGCACTGATCTAGCACGCTAAACAGCGATTCCGTACAGAAATTCATTTGTGAAACGAATAATCGTCGAATCTGACATAGGCTCGAATAAATTGTGATCGTGCTTGCCGGGTCGGAGTTTCAATTCCAATTTCGCATGCATGCAAATGCACTGATATAGGACGCGTAACAGCGATTCCGCACAGAAATTCACTTCTGAAACGAAGAATCGTCGAATCTGACATAAACTCGAATAAACCGTGATCGTGATTGCCGGGTCGGAGTTCCTATTCCAATTTCTCATACTTGCATGCAAATGCACTGATATAGCACGCGAAACAGCGATTCCGCACAGAAATACACTTCTGAAACGAAGATTCGTCGAAACTGACATAGGCTAGAATAAATTGTGATCGTGCTTGCCGGGTCGGAGTTTCTATACCAATTTCGCATACTTGCATGGAAATGCACTGATATAGCACGCGAAACAGCGATTCCACTCAGAAATACACTTCTGAAACGAAGAATCGTCGAATCTGACATAGGCTCGAATAAATTGTGATCGTGCTTGCCGGGTCGGAGTTTCAATTCCAATTTCGCATGCATGCAAATGCACTGATATAGGACGCGTAACAGCGATTCCGCACAAAAATACCCTTCTGAAACGAAGAATCGACCGAATCTGACATAAACTCGAATAAATCGTGATCGTGATTGCCGGGTCGGAGTTTCTATTCCAATTTCTCATACTTGCATGCAAATGCACTGCTCTAGCGCGCGAAACAGCGATTCCGCACAGAAATACACTTCTCAAACGAAGAATCGTCGAATCTGACATAAGGACGAATAAATCGTGGTCGTGCTTGCCGAATCGGAGTTTCCGTACCAATTTCGCATATTTGCATACAAATGCACTGATCTAGCACGCTAAACAGCGATTCCGTACAGAAATTCATTTGTGAAACGAAGAATCGTCGAAACTGACATAAGCTCGAATAAATCGTGATCGTGCTTGCCGAATCGGAGTTTCCGTGCCAATTTCGCATATTTGCATACAAATGCACTGATCTAGCCCGCTAAACAGCGATTCCGTACAGAAATTCATTTGTGAAACGAATAATCGTCGAATCTGACATAGGCTCGAATAAACCGTGATCGTGATTGCCGGGTCGGAGTTCCTATTCCAATTTCTCATACTTGCATGCAAATGCACTGATCTAGCGCGCGAAATAGCGATTCCGCACAGAAATACACTTCTGAAACGAAGAATTGTCGAATCTGACATAAGCTCGAATAAATCGTGGTCGTGCTTGCCGAATCGGAGTTTCCGTGCCAATTTCGCATATTTGCATACAAATGCACTGATCTAGCACGCGTAACAGCGATTCCGTACAGAAATTCATTTGTGAAACGAAAAATCGTCGAATCTGACATAGGCTAGAATAAATTGTGATCGTGCTTGCCGGGTCGGAGTTTCAATTCCGATTTCGCATGCATGCAAATGCACTGATATAGGACGCGTAACAGCGATTGCGCACAGAAATTCACTTCTGAAACGAAGAATCGTCGAATCTGACATAAACTCGAATAAACCGTGATCGTGATTGCCGGGTCGGAGTTCCTATTCCAATTTCTCATACTTGCATGCAAATGCACTGATCTAGCGCGCGAAATAGCGATTCCGCACAGAAATACACTTCTGAAACGAAGAATTGTCGAATCTGACATAAGCTCGAATAAATCGTGGTCGTGCTTGCCGAATCGGAGTTTCCGTGCCAATTTCGCATATTTGCATACAAATGCACTGATCTAGCACGCGTAACAGCGATTCCGTACAGAAATTCATTTGTGAAACGAAAAATCGTCGAATCTGACATAGGCTAGAATAAATTGTGATCGTGCTTGCCGGGTCGGAGTTTCAATTCCGATTTCGCATGCATGCAAATGCACTGATATAGCACGCGAAACAGCGATTCCGCACAGAAATACACTTCTGAAACGAAGAATCGTCGAATCTGACATAAGCTCGAATAAATCGTGATCGTGATTGCCGGGACGGAGTTTCTATTCCAATTTCTCATACTTGCATGCAAATGCACTGATCTAGCGCGCGAAACAGCGATTCCGCACAGTAATACACTTCTCAAACGAAGAATCGTCGAAACTGACATAGGCTCGAATAAATTGTGATCGTACTTGCCGGGTCGGAGTTTCTATTCCAATTTCTCATACTTGCATGCAAATGCACTGATCTAGCGCGCGAAACAGCGATTCGGCACAGAAATTCACTTCTCAAACGAAGAATCGTAGAATCTGACATAAGGACGAATAAATCGTGGTCGTGATTGCCGGGTCGGAGTTTCTATTCCAATTTCTCATACTTGCATGCAAATGCACTGATCTAGCGCGCGAAACAGCGATTCGGCACAGAAATTCACTTCTCAAACGAAGAATCGTCGAATCTGATATAAGGACAAATAAATCGTGGTCGTGCTTGCAGAATCGGAGTTTCCGTACCAATTTCGCATATTTGCATACAAATGCACTGATCTTGCACGCGAAACAGCGATTCCGCACAGAAATACACTTCTCAAACGAAGAATCGTCGAATCTGACATAAGCTCGAATAAATCGTGATCGTGATTGCCGGGTCGGAGTTTCTATTCCAATTTCTCATACTTGCATGCAAATGCACTGATCTTGCGCGCGAAACAGCGATTCCGCACAGAAATACACTTCTCAAACGAAGAATCGTCGAATCTGACATAAGGACGAATAAATCGTGGTCGTGATTGCCGGGTCGGAGTTTCTATTCCAATTTCTCATACTTGCATGCAAATGCACTGATCTAGCGCGCGAAACAGCGATTCGGCACAGAAATTCACTTCTCAAACGAAGAATCGTCGAATCTGATATAAGGACAAATAAATCGTGGTCGTGCTTGCCGAATCGGAGTTTCCGTACCAATTTCGCATATTTGCATACAAATGCACTGATCTTGCACGCGAAACAGCGATTCCGCACAGAAATACACTTCTCAAACGAAGAATCGTCGAATCTGACATAAGCTCGAATAAATCGTGGTCGTGCTTGCCGAATCGGAGTTTCCGTACCAATTTCGCATATTTGCATACAAATGCACTGATCTAGCACGCTAAACAGCGATTCCGTACAGAAATTCATTTGTGAAACGAAGAATCGTCGAATCTGACATAAGCTCGAATAAATCGTGATCGTGCTTACCGAATCGGAGTTTCCGTGCCAATTTCGCATATCTGCATACAAATGCACTGATCTAGCACGCGAAACAGCGATTCCGCACAGAAATACACTTCTGAAACGAAGAATCGCCGAATCTGACATAGGCTCGAATAAATTGTGATCGTGCTTGCCGGGTCGGAGTTTCTATTCCAATTTCGCAAACTTGCATGCAAATGCACTGATATAGCACGCGAAGCAGCGATTCCGCACAGAAATACACTTCTGAAACGAAGAATCGTCGAATCTGACATAAGCTCGAATAAATCGTGATCGTGATTGCCGGGTCGGAGTTTCTATTCCAATTTGGCACACTTGTATGCAAATGCACTGATCTAGCACGCAAAACAGCGATTCCGCACAGAAATTCATTTGTGAAACGAATAATCGTCGAATCTAACATAAGCTCGAATAAATCATGATCGTGCTTGCCAAATCGGAGTTTTCGTGCCAATTTCGCATATTTGCATGCAAATGCACTGATCTAGCGCGCGAAACAGCGATTCCGCATAGAAATACACTTCTGAAACGAAGAATCGTCGAAACTGACATAGGCTCGAATAAATTGTGATCGTGCTTGCCGGGTCGGAGTTTCTATTCCAATTTCGCATACTTGCATGCAAATGCACTGATATAGCACGCGAAACAGCGATTCCACACAGAAATACACTTCTGAAACGAAGAATCGTCGAAACTGACATAAGGACGAATAAATCGTGGTCGTGATTGCCGGGTCGGAGTTTCTATTCCAATTTCTCATACTTGCATGCAAATGCACTGATCTAGCGCGCGAAACAGCGATTCGGCACAGAAATTCACTTCTCAAACGAAGAATCGTCGAATCTGATATAAGGACAAATAAATCGTGGTCGTGCTTGCCGAATCGGAGTTTCCGTACCAATTTCGCATATTTGCATACAAATGCACTGATCTTGCACGCGAAACAGCGATTCCGCACAGAAATACACTTCTCAAACGAAGAATCGTCGAATCTGACATAAGCTCGAATAAATCGTGGTCGTGCTTGCCGAATCGGAGTTTCCGTACCAATTTCGCATATTTGCATACAAATGCACTGATCTAGCACGCTAAACAGCGATTCCGTACAGAAATTCATTTGTGAAACGAAGAATCGTCGAATCTGACATAAGCTCGAATAAATCGTGATCGTGCTTGCCGAATCGGAGTTTCCGTGCCAATTTCGCATATTTGCATACAAATGCACTGATCTAGCACGCTAAACAGCGATTCCGTACAGAAATTCATTTGTGAAACGAATAATCGTCGAATCTGACATAGGCTCGAATAAATTGTGATCGTGCTTGCCGGGTCGGAGTTTCAATTCCAATTTCGCATGCATGCAAATGCACTGATATAGGACGCGTAACAGCGATTCCGCACAGAAATTCACTTCTGAAACGAAGAATCGTCGAATCTGACATAAACTCGAATAAACCGTGATCGTGATTGCCGGGTCGGAGTTCCTATTCCAATTTCTCATACTTGCATGCAAATGCACTGATCTAGCGCGCGAAATAGCGATTCCGCACAGAAATACACTTCTGAAACGAAGAATTGTCGAATCTGACATAAGCTCGAATAAATCGTGGTCGTGCTTGCCGAATCGGAGTTTCCGTGCCAATTTCGCATATTTGCATACAAATGCACTGATCTAGCACGCGTAACAGGGATTCCGTACAGAAATTCATTTGTGAAACGAATAATCGTCGAATCTAACATAAGCTCGAATAAATCATGATCGTGCTTGCCAAATCGGAGTTTTCGTGCCAATTTCGCATATTTGCATGCAAATGCACTGATCTAGCGCGCGAAACAGCGATTCCGCACAGAAATACACTTCTGAAACGAAGAATCGTCGAAACTGACATAGGCTCGAATAAATTGTGATCGTGCTTGCCGGGTCGGAGTTTCTATTCCAATTTCGCATACTTGCATGCAAATGCACTGATATAGCACGCGAAACAGCGATTCACACAGAAATACACTTCTGAAACGAAGAATCGTCGAAACTGACATAAGGACGAATAAATCGTGGTCGTGATTGCCGGGTCGGAGTTTCTATTCCAATTTCTCATACTTGCATGCAAATGCACTGATCTAGCGCGCGAAACAGCGATTCGGCACAGAAATTCACTTCTCAAACGAAGAATCGTCGAATCTGATATAAGGACAAATAAATCGTGGTCGTGCTTGCCGAATCGGAGTTTCCGTACCAATTTCGCATATTTGCATACAAATGCACTGATCTTGCACGCGAAACAGCGATTCCGCACAGAAATACACTTCTCAAACGAAGAATCGTCGAATCTGACATAAGCTCGAATAAATCGTGGTCGTGCTTGCCGAATCGGAGTTTCCGTACCAATTTCGCATATTTGCATACAAATGCACTGATCTAGCACGCTAAACAGCGATTCCGTACAGAAATTCATTTGTGAAACGAAGAATCGTCGAATCTGACATAAGCTCGAATAAATCGTGATCGTGCTTGCCGAATCGGAGTTTCCGTGCCAATTTCGCATATTTGCATACAAATGCACTGATCTAGCACGCTAAACAGCGATTCCGTACAGAAATTCATTTGTGAAACGAATAATCGTCGAATCTGACATAGGCTCGAATAAATTGTGATCGTGCTTGCCGGGTCGGAGTTTCAATTCCAATTTCGCATGCATGCAAATGCACTGATATAGGACGCGTAACAGCGATTCCGCACAGAAATTCACTTCTGAAACGAAGAATCGTCGAATCTGACATAAACTCGAATAAACCGTGATCGTGATTGCCGGGTCGGAGTTCCTATTCCAATTTCTCATACTTGCATGCAAATGCACTGATATAGCACGCGAAACAGCGATTCCGCACAGAAATACACTTCTGAAACGAAGATTCGTCGAAACTGACATAGGCTAGAATAAATTGTGATCGTGCTTGCCGGGTCGGAGTTTCTATACCAATTTCGCATACTTGCATGGAAATGCACTGATATAGCACGCGAAACAGCGATTCCACTCAGAAATACACTTCTGAAACGAAGAATCGTCGGATCTGACATAGGCTCGAATAAATTGTGATCGTGCTTGCCGGGTCGGAGTTTCAATTCCATTTCGCATGCATGCAAATGCACTGATATAGGACGCGTAACAGCGATTCCGCACAAAAATACCCTTCTGAAACGAAGAATCGACCGAATCTGACATAAACTCGAATAAATCGTGATCGTGATTGCCGGGTCGGAGTTTCTATTCCAATTTCTCATACTTGCATGCAAATGCACTGCTCTAGCGCGCGAAACAGCGATTCCGCACAGAAATACACTTCTCAAACGAAGAATCGTCGAATCTGACATAAGGACGAATAAATCGTGGTCGTGCTTGCCGAATCGGAGTTTCCGTACCAATTTCGCATATTTGCATACAAATGCACTGATCTAGCACGCTAAACAGCGATTCCGTACAGAAATTCATTTGTGAAACGAAGAATCGTCGAAACTGACATAAGCTCGAATAAATCGTGATCGTGCTTGCCGAATCGGAGTTTCCGTGCCAATTTCGCATATTTGCATACAAATGCACTGATCTAGCCCGCTAAACAGCGATTCCGTACAGAAATTCATTTGTGAAACGAATAATCGTCGAATCTGACATAGGCTCGAATAAATTGTGATCGTGCTTGCCGGGTCGGAGTTTCAATTCCAATTTCGCATGCATGCAAATGCACTGATATAGGACGCGGTAACAGCGATTGCGCACAGAAATTCACTTCTGAAACGAAGAATCGTCGAATCTGACATAAACTCGAATAAACCGTGATCGTGATTGCCGGGTCGGAGTTCCTATTCCAATTTCTCATACTTGCATGCAAATGCACTGATCTAGCGCGCGAAATAGCGATTCCGCACAGAAATACACTTCTGAAACGAAGAATTGTCGAATCTGACATAAGCTCGAATAAATCGTGGTCGTGCTTGCCGAATCGGAGTTTCCGTGCCAATTTCGCATATTTGCATACAAATGCACTGATCTAGCACGCGTAACAGCGATTCCGTACAGAAATTCATTTGTGAAACGAAAAATCGTCGAATCTGACATAGGCTAGAATAAATTGTGATCGTGCTTGCCGGGTCGGAGTTTCAATTCCGATTTCGCATGCATGCAAATGCACTGATATAGCACGCGAAACAGCGATTCCGCACAGAAATACACTTCTGAAACGAAGAATCGTCGAATCTGACATAAGCTCGAATAAATCGTGATCGTGATTGCCGGGACGGAGTTTCTATTCCAATTTCTCATACTTGCATGCAAATGCACTGATCTAGCGCGCGAAACAGCGATTCCGCACAGTAATACACTTCTCAAACGAAGAATCGTCGAAACTGACATAGGCTCGAATAAATTGTGATCGTACTTGCCGGGTCGGAGTTTCTATTCCAATTTCTCATACTTGCATGCAAATGCACTGATCTAGCGCGCGAAACAGCGATTCGGCACAGAAATTCACTTCTCAAACGAAGAATCGTAGAATCTGACATAAGGACGAATAAATCGTGGTCGTGATTGCCGGGTCGGAGTTTCTATTCCAATTTCTCATACTTGCATGCAAATGCACTGATCTAGCGCGCGAAACAGCGATTCGGCACAGAAATTCACTTCTCAAACGAAGAATCGTCGAATCTGATATAAGGACAAATAAATCGTGGTCGTGCTTGCAGAATCGGAGTTTCCGTACCAATTTCGCATATTTGCATACAAATGCACTGATCTTGCACGCGAAACAGCGATTCCGCACAGAAATACACTTCTCAAACGAAGAATCGTCGAATCTGACATAAGCTCGAATAAATCGTGATCGTGATTGCCGGGTCGGAGTTTCTATTCCAATTTCTCATACTTGCATGCAAATGCACTGATCTTGCGCGCGAAACAGCGATTCCGCACAGAAATACACTTCTCAAACGAAGAATCGTCGAATCTGACATAAGGACGAATAAATCGTGGTCGTGATTGCCGGGTCGGAGTTTCTATTCCAATTTCTCATACTTGCATGCAAATGCACTGATCTAGCGCGCGAAACAGCGATTCGGCACAGAAATTCACTTCTCAAACGAAGAATCGTCGAATCTGATATAAGGACAAATAAATCGTGGTCGTGCTTGCCGAATCGGAGTTTCCGTACCAATTTCGCATATTTGCATACAAATGCACTGATCTTGCACGCGAAACAGCGATTCCGCACAGAAATACACTTCTCAAACGAAGAATCGTCGAATCTGACATAAGCTCGAATAAATCGTGGTCGTGCTTGCCGAATCGGAGTTTCCGTACCAATTTCGCATATTTGCATACAAATGCACTGATCTAGCACGCTAAACAGCGATTCCGTACAGAAATTCATTTGTGAAACGAAGAATCGTCGAATCTGACATAAGCTCGAATAAATCGTGATCGTGCTTGCCGAATCGGAGTTTCCGTGCCAATTTCGCATATCTGCATACAAATGCACTGATCTAGCACGCGAAACAGCGATTCCGCACAGAAATACACTTCTGAAACGAAGAATCGCCGAATCTGACATAGGCTCGAATAAATTGTGATCGTGCTTGCCGGGTCGGAGTTTCTATTCCAATTTCGCAAACTTGCATGCAAATGCACTGATATAGCACGCGAAGCAGCGATTCCGCACAGAAATACACTTCTGAAACGAAGAATCGTCGAATCTGACATAAGCTCGAATAAATCGTGATCGTGATTGCCGGGTCGGAGTTTCTATTCCAATTTGGCACACTTGTATGCAAATGCACTGATCTAGCACGCAAAACAGCGATTCCGCACAGAAATTCATTTGTGAAACGAATAATCGTCGAATCTAACATAAGCTCGAATAAATCATGATCGTGCTTGCCAAATCGGAGTTTTCGTGCCAATTTCGCATATTTGCATGCAAATGCACTGATCTAGCGCGCGAAACAGCGATTCCGCATAGAAATACACTTCTGAAACGAAGAATCGTCGAAACTGACATAGGCTCGAATAAATTGTGATCGTGCTTGCCGGGTCGGAGTTTCTATTCCAATTTCGCATACTTGCATGCAAATGCACTGATATAGCACGCGAAACAGCGATTCCACACAGAAATACACTTCTGAAACGAAGAATCGTCGAAACTGACATAAGGACGAATAAATCGTGGTCGTGATTGCCGGGTCGGAGTTTCTATTCCAATTTCTCATACTTGCATGCAAATGCACTGATCTAGCGCGCGAAACAGCGATTCGGCACAGAAATTCACTTCTCAAACGAAGAATCGTCGAATCTGATATAAGGACAAATAAATCGTGGTCGTGCTTGCCGAATCGGAGTTTCCGTACCAATTTCGCATATTTGCATACAAATGCACTGATCTTGCACGCGAAACAGCGATTCCGCACAGAAATACACTTCTCAAACGAAGAATCGTCGAATCTGACATAAGCTCGAATAAATCGTGGTCGTGCTTGCCGAATCGGAGTTTCCGTACCAATTTCGCATATTTGCATACAAATGCACTGATCTAGCACGCTAAACAGCGATTCCGTACAGAAATTCATTTGTGAAACGAAGAATCGTCGAATCTGACATAAGCTCGAATAAATCGTGATCGTGCTTGCCGAATCGGAGTTTCCGTGCCAATTTCGCATATTTGCATACAAATGCACTGATCTAGCACGCTAAACAGCGATTCCGTACAGAAATTCATTTGTGAAACGAATAATCGTCGAATCTGACATAGGCTCGAATAAATTGTGATCGTGCTTGCCGGGTCGGAGTTTCAATTCCAATTTCGCATGCATGCAAATGCACTGATATAGGACGCGTAACAGCGATTCCGCACAGAAATTCACTTCTGAAACGAAGAATCGTCGAATCTGACATAAACTCGAATAAACCGTGATCGTGATTGCCGGGTCGGAGTTCCTATTCCAATTTCTCATACTTGCATGCAAATGCACTGATCTAGCGCGCGAAATAGCGATTCCGCACAGAAATACACTTCTGAAACGAAGAATTGTCGAATCTGACATAAGCTCGAATAAATCGTGGTCGTGCTTGCCGAATCGGAGTTTCCGTGCCAATTTCGCATATTTGCATACAAATGCACTGATCTAGCACGCGTAACAGGGATTCCGTACAGAAATTCATTTGTGAAACGAATAATCGTCGAATCTGACATAGGCTAGAATAAATTGTGATCGTGCTTGCCGGGTCGGAGTTTCAATTCCGATTTCGCATGCATGCAAATGCACTGATATAGCACGCGAAACAGCGATTCCGCACAGAAATACACTTCTGAAACGAAGATTCGTCGAATCTGACATAAGCTCGAATAAATCGTGATCGTGATTGCCGGGACGGAGTTTCTATTCCAATTTCTCATACTTGCATGCAAATGCACTGATCTAGCGCGCGAAACAGCGATTCCGCACAGTAATACACTTCTCAAACGAAGAATCGTCGAAACTGACATAGGCTCGAATAAATTGTGATCGTACTTGCCGGGTCGGAGTTTCTATTCCAATTTCGCGATACTTGCATGCAAATGCACTGATATAGCACGCGAAACAGCGATTCCGCACAGAAATACACTTCTGAAACGAAGAATCGTCGAATCTGACATAAGCTCGAATAAATCGTGGTCGTGCTTGCCGAATCGGAGTTTCCGTGCCAATTTCGCATACTTGCATGCAAATGCACTGATATAGCACGCGAAACAGCGATTCCGCACAGAAATACACTTCTGAAACGAAGAATCGTCGAATCTGACATAAGCTCGAATAAATCGTGATCGTGATTGCCGGGACGGAGTTTCTATTCCAATTTCTCATACTTGCATGCAAATGCACTGATCTAGCGCGCGAAACAGCGATTCCGCACAGTAATACACTTCTCAAACGAAGAATCGTCGAAACTGACATAGGCTCGAATAAATTGTGATCGTACTTGCCGGGTCGGAGTTTCTATTCCAATTTCTCATACTTGCATGCAAATGCACTGATCTAGCGCGCGAAACAGCGATTCGGCACAGAAATTCACTTCTCAAACGAAGAATCGTAGAATCTGACATAAGGACGAATAAATCGTGGTCGTGATTGCCGGGTCGGAGTTTCTATTCCAATTTCTCATACTTGCATGCAAATGCACTGATCTAGCGCGCGAAACAGCGATTCGGCACAGAAATTCACTTCTCAAACGAAGAATCGTCGAATCTGATATAAGGACAAATAAATCGTGGTCGTGCTTGCAGAATCGGAGTTTCCGTACCAATTTCGCATATTTGCATACAAATGCACTGATCTTGCACGCGAAACAGCGATTCCGCACAGAAATACACTTCTCAAACGAAGAATCGTCGAATCTGACATAAGCTCGAATAAATCGTGATCGTGATTGCCGGGTCGGAGTTTCTATTCCAATTTCTCATACTTGCATGCAAATGCACTGATCTTGCGCGCGAAACAGCGATTCCGCACAGAAATACACTTCTCAAACGAAGAATCGTCGAATCTGACATAAGGACGAATAAATCGTGGTCGTGATTGCCGGGTCGGAGTTTCTATTCCAATTTCTCATACTTGCATGCAAATGCACTGATCTAGCGCGCGAAACAGCGATTCGGCACAGAAATTCACTTCTCAAACGAAGAATCGTCGAATCTGATATAAGGACAAATAAATCGTGGTCGTGCTTGCCGAATCGGAGTTTCCGTACCAATTTCGCATATTTGCATACAAATGCACTGATCTTGCACGCGAAACAGCGATTCCGCACAGAAATACACTTCTCAAACGAAGAATCGTCGAATCTGACATAAGCTCGAATAAATCGTGGTCGTGCTTGCCGAATCGGAGTTTCCGTACCAATTTCGCATATTTGCATACAAATGCACTGATCTAGCACGCTAAACAGCGATTCCGTACAGAAATTCATTTGTGAAACGAAGAATCGTCGAATCTGACATAAGCTCGAATAAATCGTGATCGTGCTTGCCGAATCGGAGTTTCCGTGCCAATTTCGCATATCTGCATACAAATGCACTGATCTAGCACGCGAAACAGCGATTCCGCACAGAAATACACTTCTGAAACGAAGAATCGCCGAATCTGACATAGGCTCGAATAAATTGTGATCGTGCTTGCCGGGTCGGAGTTTCTATTCCAATTTCGCAAACTTGCATGCAAATGCACTGATATAGCACGCGAAGCAGCGATTCCGCACAGAAATACACTTCTGAAACGAAGAATCGTCGAATCTGACATAAGCTCGAATAAATCGTGATCGTGATTGCCGGGTCGGAGTTTCTATTCCAATTTGGCACACTTGTATGCAAATGCACTGATCTAGCACGCAAAACAGCGATTCCGCACAGAAATTCATTTGTGAAACGAATAATCGTCGAATCTAACATAAGCTCGAATAAATCATGATCGTGCTTGCCAAATCGGAGTTTTCGTGCCAATTTCGCATATTTGCATGCAAATGCACTGATCTAGCGCGCGAAACAGCGATTCCGCATAGAAATACACTTCTGAAACGAAGAATCGTCGAAACTGACATAGGCTCGAATAAATTGTGATCGTGCTTGCCGGGTCGGAGTTTCTATTCCAATTTCGCATACTTGCATGCAAATGCACTGATATAGCACGCGAAACAGCGATTCCACACAGAAATACACTTCTGAAACGAAGAATCGTCGAAACTGACATAAGGACGAATAAATCGTGGTCGTGATTGCCGGGTCGGAGTTTCTATTCCAATTTCTCATACTTGCATGCAAATGCACTGATCTAGCGCGCGAAACAGCGATTCGGCACAGAAATTCACTTCTCAAACGAAGAATCGTCGAATCTGATATAAGGACAAATAAATCGTGGTCGTGCTTGCCGAATCGGAGTTTCCGTACCAATTTCGCATATTTGCATACAAATGCACTGATCTTGCACGCGAAACAGCGATTCCGCACAGAAATACACTTCTCAAACGAAGAATCGTCGAATCTGACATAAGCTCGAATAAATCGTGGTCGTGCTTGCCGAATCGGAGTTTCCGTACCAATTTCGCATATTTGCATACAAATGCACTGATCTAGCACGCTAAACAGCGATTCCGTACAGAAATTCATTTGTGAAACGAAGAATCGTCGAATCTGACATAAGCTCGAATAAATCGTGATCGTGCTTGCCGAATCGGAGTTTCCGTGCCAATTTCGCATATTTGCATACAAATGCACTGATCTAGCACGCTAAACAGCGATTCCGTACAGAAATTCATTTGTGAAACGAATAATCGTCGAATCTGACATAGGCTCGAATAAATTGTGATCGTGCTTGCCGGGTCGGAGTTTCAATTCCAATTTCGCATGCATGCAAATGCACTGATATAGGACGCGTAACAGCGATTCCGCACAGAAATTCACTTCTGAAACGAAGAATCGTCGAATCTGACATAAACTCGAATAAACCGTGATCGTGATTGCCGGGTCGGAGTTCCTATTCCAATTTCTCATACTTGCATGCAAATGCACTGATCTAGCGCGCGAAATAGCGATTCCGCACAGAAATACACTTCTGAAACGAAGAATTGTCGAATCTGACATAAGCTCGAATAAATCGTGGTCGTGCTTGCCGAATCGGAGTTTCCGTGCCAATTTCGCATATTTGCATACAAATGCACTGATCTAGCACGCGTAACAGGGATTCCGTACAGAAATTCATTTGTGAAACGAATAATCGTCGAATCTGACATAGGCTAGAATAAATTGTGATCGTGCTTGCCGGGTCGGAGTTTCAATTCCGATTTCGCATGCATGCAAATGCACTGATATAGCACGCGAAACAGCGATTCCGCACAGAAATACACTTCTGAAACGAAGATTCGTCGAATCTGACATAAGCTCGAATAAATCGTGATCGTGATTGCCGGGACGGAGTTTCTATTCCAATTTCTCATACTTGCATGCAAATGCACTGATCTAGCGCGCGAAACAGCGATTCCGCACAGTAATACACTTCTCAAACGAAGAATCGTCGAAACTGACATAGGCTCGAATAAATTGTGATCGTACTTGCCGGGTCGGAGTTTCTATTCCAATTTCGCGATACTTGCATGCAAATGCACTGATATAGCACGCGAAACAGCGATTCCGCACAGAAATACACTTCTGAAACGAAGAATCGTCGAATCTGACATAAGCTCGAATAAATCGTGGTCGTGCTTGCCGAATCGGAGTTTCCGTGCCAATTTCGCATACTTGCATGCAAATGCACTGATATAGCACGCGAAACAGCGATTCCGCACAGAAATACACTTCTGAAACGAAGAATCGTCGAATCTGACATAAGCTCGAATAAATCGTGATCGTGATTGCCGGGTCGGAGTTTCTATTCCAATTTCTCATACTTGCATGCAAATGCACTGATCTAGCGCGCGAAACAGCGATTCCGCACAGAAATACACTTCTCAAACGAAGAATCGTCGAATCTGACATAAGCTCGAATAAATCGTGATCGTGCTTGAAGGATCGGAGTTTTCGTGCCAATTTCGCATATTTGCATACAAATGCACTGATCTAGCACGCTAAACAGCGATTCCGCACAGAAATACACTTCTGAAACGAAGAATCGTCGAATCTGACATAGGCTCGAATAAATTGTGATCGTACTTGCCGGGTCGGAGTTTCTATTCCAATTTCGCATACTTGCATGCAAATGCACTGATATAGCACGCGAAACAGCGATTCCGCACAGAAATACACTTCTGAAACGAAGAATCGTCGAATGTGACATAAGCTCGAATAAATCGTGGTCGTGCTTGCCGAATCGGAGTTTCCGTGCCAATTTCGCATATCTGCATACAAATGCACTGATCTAGCACGCGAAACGGCGATTCCGCACAGAAATTCATTTGTGAAACAAATAATCGTCGAATCTGACATAAGCTCGAATAAATCGTGATCGTGCTTGCCGAATCGGAGTTTTCGTGCCAATTTCGCATATTTGCATGCAAATGCACTGATCTAGCGCGCGAAACAGCGATTCCGCACAGAAATACACTTCTCAAACGAAGAATCGTCGAATCTGACATAAGCTCGAATAAATCGTGGTCGTGCTTGCCGAATCGGAGTTTCCGTACCAATTTCGCATATTTGCATACAAATGCACTGATCTAGCACGCTAAACAGCGATTCCGTACAGAAATTCATTTGTGAAACGAATAATTGTCGAATCTGACATAGGCTCGAATAAATTGTGATCGTGCTTGCCGGGTCGGAGTTTCTATTCCAATTTCGCATACTTGCATGCAAATGCACTGATATAGCACGCGAAACAGCGATTCCGCACAGAAATACACTTCTGAAACGAAGAATCGTCGAATCTGACATAAGCTCGAATAAATCGTGGTCGTGCTTGCCGAATCGGAGTTTCCGTACCAATTTCGCATATTTGCATACAAATGCACTGATCTAGCACGCGAAACAGCGATTCCGCACAGAAATACACTTCTGAAACGAAGAATCGTCGAATCTGACATAGGCTCGAATAAATTGTGATCGTGCTTGCCGGGTCGGAGTTTCTATTCCAATTTCGCAAACTTGTATGCAAATGCACTGATATAGCACGCGAAACAGCGATTCCGCACAGAAATACACTTCTGAAACGAAGAATCGTCGAATCTGACATAAGCTCGAATAAATTGTGATCGTGCTTGCCGGGTCGGAGTTTCAATTCCAATTTCGCATGCATGCAAATGCACTGATATAGGACGCGTAACAGCGATTCCTCACAGAAATACCCTTCTGAAACGAAGAATCGACCGAATCTGACATAAACTCGAATAAATCGTGATCGTGATTGCCGGGTCGGAGTTTCTATTCCAATTTCTCATACTTGCATGCAAATGCACTGCTCTAGCGCGCGAAACAGCGATTCCGCACGGAAATACACTTCTCAAACGAAGAATCGTCGAATCTGACATAAGGACGAATAAATCGTGGTCGTGCTTGCCGAATCGGAGTTTCCGTACCAATTTCGCATATTTGCATACAAATGCACTGATCTAGCTCACGAAACAGCGATTCCGCACAGAAATACACTTCTGAAACGAAGAATCGTCGAATCTGACATAAGCTCGAATAAATCGTGATCGTGCTTGCCGGGTCGGAGTTTCTATTCCAATTTGGCACACTTGTATGCAAATGCACTGATCTAGCACGCAAAACAGCGATTCCGCACAGAAATTCATTTGTGAAACGAATAATCGTCGAATCTAACATAAGCTCGAATAAATCATGATCGTGCTTGCCAAATCGGAGTTTTCGTGCCAATTTCGCATATTTGCATGCAAATGCACTGATCTAGCGCGCGAAACAGCGATTCCGCACAGAAATACACTTCTGAAACGAAGAATCGTCGAAACTGACATAGGCTCGAATAAATTGTGATCGTGCTTGCCGGGTCGGAGTTTCTATTCCAATTTCGCATACTTGCACGCAAATGCACTGATATAGCACGCGAAACAGCGATTCCACACAGAAATACACTTCTGAAACGAAGAATCGTCGAATCTGACATAGGCTCGAATAAATTGTGATCGTGCTTGCCGGGTCGGAGTTTCAATTACAATTTCGCATGCATGCAAATGCACTGATATAGCACGCGAAACAGCGATTCCGCACAGAAATACACTTCTGAAACGAAGAATCGTCGAATCTGACATAAGCTCGAATAAATCGTGATCGTGATTGCCGGGTCGGAGTTTCTATTCCAATTTCTCATACTTGCATGCAAATGCACTGATCTAGCGCGCGAAACAGCGATTCCGCACAGAAATACACTTCTCAAACGAAGAATCGTAGAATCTGACATAAGGACGAATAAATCGTGGTCGTGATTGCCGGGTCGGAGTTTCTATTCCAATTTCTCATACTTGCATGCAAATGCACTGATCTAGCGCGCGAAACAGCGATTCGGCACAGAAATTCACTTCTCAAACGAAGAATCGTCGAATCTGATATAAGGACAAATAAATCGTGGTCGTGCTTGCCGAATCGGAGTTTCCGTACCAATTTCGCATATTTGCATACAAATGCACTGATCTTGCACGCGAAACAGCGATTCCGCACAGAAATACACTTCTCAAACGAAGAATCGTCGAATCTGACATAAGCTCGAATAAATCGTGGTCGTGCTTGCCGAATCGGAGTTTCCGTACCAATTTCGCATATTTGCATACAAATGCACTGATCTAGCACGCTAAACAGCGATTCCGTACAGAAATTCATTTGTGAAACGAAGAATCGTCGAATCTGACATAAGCTCGAATAAATCGTAATCGTGCTTGCCGGGTCGGAGTTTCTATTCCAATTTGGCACACTTGTATGCAAATGCACTGATCTAGCACGCAAAACAGCATTTCCGCACAGAAATTCATTTGTGAAACGAATAATCGTCGAATCTAACATAAGCTCGAATAAATCATGATCGTGCTTGCCAAATCGGAGTTTTCGTGCCAATTTCGCATATTTGCATGCAAATGCACTGATCTAGCGCGCGAAACAGCGATTCCGCACAGAAATACACTTCTGAAACGAAGAATCGTCGAAACTGACATAGGCTAGAATAAATTGTGATCGTGCTTGCCGGGTCGGAGTTTCTATACCAATTTCGCATACATGCATGGAAATGCACTGATATAGCACGCGAAACAGCGATTCCACTCAGAAATACACTTCTGAAACGAAGAATCGTCGAATCTGACATAGGCTCGAATAAATTGTGATCGTGCTTGCCGGGTCGGAGTTTCAATTCCAATTTCGCATGCATGCAAATGCACTGATATAGGACGCGTAACAGCGATTCCGCACAGAAATACCCTTCTGAAACGAAGAATCGACCGAATCTGACATAAACTCGAATAAATCGTGATCGTGATTGCCGGGTCGGAGTTTCTATTCCAATTTCTCATACTTGCATGCAAATGCACTGCTCTAGCGCGCGAAACAGCGATTCCGCACAGAAATACACTTCTCAAACGAAGAATCGTCGAATCTGACATAAGGACGAATAAATCGTGGTCGTGCTTGCCGAATCGGAGTTTCCGTACCAATTTCGCATATTTGCATACAAATGCACTGATCTAGCTCACGAAACAGCGATTCCGCACAGAAATACACTTCTGAAACGAAGAATCGTCGAATCTGACATAAACTCGAATAAATCGTGATCGTGCTTGCCGGGTCGGAGTTTCTATTCCAATTTGGCACACTTGTATGCAAATGCACTGATCTAGCACGCAAAACAGCGATTCCGCACAGAAATTCATTTGTGAAACGAATAATCGTCGAATCTAACATAAGCTCGAATAAATCATGATCGTGCTTGCCAAATCGGAGTTTTCGTGCCAATTTCGCATATTTGCATGCAAATGCACTGATCTAGCGCGCGAAACAGCGATTCCGCACAGAAATACACTTCTGAAACGAAGAATCGTCGAAACTGACATAGGCTCGAATAAATTGTGATCGTGCTTGCCGGGTCGGAGTTTCTATTCCAATTTCGCATACTTGCATGCAAATGCACTGATATAGCACGCGAAACAGCGATTCCACACAGAAATACACTTCTGAAACGAAGAATCGTCGTATCTGACATAGGCTCGAATAAATTGTGATCGTGCTTGCCGGGTCGGAGTTTCAATTACAATTTCGCATGCATGCAAATGCACTGATATAGCACGCGAAACAGCGATTCCGCACAGAAATACACTTCTGAAACGAAGAATCGTCGAATCTGACATAAGCTCGAATAAATCGTGATCGTGATTGCCGGGTCGGAGTTTCTATTCCAATTTCTCATACTTGCATGCAAATGCACTGATCTAGCGCGCGAAACAGCGATTCCGCACAGAAATACACTTCTCAAACGAAGAATCGTAGAATCTGACATAAGGACGAATAAATCGTGGTCGTGATTGCCGGGTCGGAGTTTCTATTCCAATTTCTCATACTTGCATGCAAATGCACTGATCTAGCGCGCGAAACAGCGATTCGGCACAAAAATTCACTTCTCAAACGAAGAATCGTCGAATCTGATATAAGGATAAATAAATCGTGGTCGTGCTTGCCGAATCGGAGTTTCCGTACCAATTTCGCATATTTGCATACAAATGCACTGATCTTGCACGCGAAACAGCGATTCCGCACAGAAATACACTTCTCAAACGAAGAATCGTCGAATCTGACATAAGCTCGAATAAATCGTGGTCGTGCTTGCCGAATCGGAGTTTCCGTACCAATTTCGCATATTTGCATACAAATGCACTGATCTAGCACGCTAAACAGCGATTCCGTACAGAAATTCATTTGTGAAACGAAGAATCGTCGAATCTGACATAAGCTCGAATAAATCGTGATCGTGCTTGCCGGGTCGGAGTTTCTATTCCAATTTGGCACACTTGTATGCAAATGCACTGATCTAGCACGCAAAACAGCGATTCCGCACAGAAATTCATTTGTGAAACGAATAATCGTCGAATCTAACATAAGCTCGAATAAATCATGATCGTGCTTGCCAAATCGGAGTTTTCGTGCCAATTTCGCATATTTGCATGCAAATGCACTGATCTAGCGCGCGAAACAGCGATTCCGCACAGAAATACACTTCTCAAACGAAGAATCGTCGAATCTGACATAAGCTCGAATAAATCGTGGTCGTGCTTGCCGAATCGGAGTTTCCGTACCAATTTCGCATATTTGCATACAAATGCACTGATCTAGCACGCTAAACAGCGATTCCGTACAGAAATTCATTTGTGAAACGAAGAATCGTCGAATCTGACATAAGCTCGAATAAATCGTGATCGTGCTTGCCGAATCGGAGTTTCCGTGCCAATTTCGCATATCTGCATACAAATGCACTGATCTAGCACGCGAAACAGCGATTCCGCACAGAAATACACTTCTGAAACGAAGAATCGCCGAATCTGACATAGGCTCGAATAAATTGTGATCGTGCTTGCCGGGTCGGAGTTTCTATTCCAATTTCGCAAACTTGCATGCAAATGCACTGATATAGCACGCGAAGCAGCGATTCCGCACAGAAATACACTTCTGAAACGAAGAATCGTCGAATCTGACATAAGCTCGAATAAATCGTGATCGTGATTGCCGGGTCGGAGTTTCGATTCCAATTTCTCATACTTGCATGCAAATGCACTGATCTAGCGCGCGAAACAGCGATTCCGCACAGAAATACACTTCTCAAACGAAGAATCGTCGAATCTGACATAAGCTCGAATAAATCGTGATCGTGCTTGCCGAATCGGAGTTTCCGTGCCAATTTCGCATATTTGCATACAAATGCACTGATCTAGCACGCTAAACAGCGATTCCGCACAGAAATTCATTTGTGAAACGAATAATCGTCGAATCTGACATAGGCTCGAATAAATTGTGATCGTGCTTGCCGGGTCGGAGTTTCAATTCCAATTTCGCATGCATGCAAATGCACTGATATAGGACGCGTAACAGCGATTCCGCACAGAAATACCCTTCTGAAACGAAGAATCGACCGAATCTGACATAAACTCGAATAAATCGTGATCGTGATTGCCGGGTCGGAGTTTCTATTCCAATTTCTCATACTTGCATGCAAATGCACTGCTCTAGCGCGCGAAACAGCGATTCCGCACAGAAATACACTTCTCAAACGAAGAATCGTCGAATCTGACATAAGGACGAATAAATCGTGGTCGTGCTTGCCGAATCGGAGTTTCCGTACCAATTTCGCATATTTGCATACAAATGCACTGATCTAGCTCACGAAACACCGATTCCGCACAGAAATACACTTCTGAAACGAAGAATCGTCGAATCTGACATAAGCTCGAATAAATCGTGATCGTGCTTGCCGGGTCGGAGTTTCTATTCCAATTTGGCACACTTGTATGCAAATGCACTGATCTAGCACGCAAAACAGCGATTCCGCACAGAAATTCATTTGTGAAACGAATAATCGTCGAATCTAACATAAGCTCGAATAAATCATGATCGTGCTTGCCAAATCGGAGTTTTCGTGCCAATTTCGCATATTTGCATGCAAATGCACTGATCTAGCGCGCGAAACAGCGATTCCGCACAGAAATACACTTCTGAAACGAAGAATCGTCGAAACTGACATAGGCTCGAATAAATTGTGATCGTGCTTGCCGGGTCGGAGTTTCTATACCAATTTCGCATACTTGCATGCAAATGCACTGATATAGCACGCGAAACAGCGAGTCCACACAGAAATACACTTCTGAAACGAAGAATCGTCGAACCTGACATAGGCTCGAATAAATTGTGATCGTGCTTGCCGGGTCGGAGTTTCAATTACAATTTCGCATGCATGCAAATGCACTGATATAGCACGCTAAACAGCGATTCCGTACAGAAATTCATTTGTGAAACGAAGAATCGTCGAATCTGACATAAGCTCGAATAAATCGTGATCGTGCTTGCCGGGTCGGAGTTTCTATTCCAATTTGGCACACTTGTATGCAAATGCACTGATCTAGCACGCAAAACAGCGATTCCGCACAGAAATTCATTTGTGAAACGAATAATCGTCGAATCTAACATAAGCTCGAATAAATCATGATCGTGCTTGCCAAATCGGAGTTTTCGTGCAATTTCGCATATTTGCATGCAAATGCACTGATCTAGCGCGCGAAACAGCGATTCCGCACAGAAATACACTTCTGAAACGAAGAATCGTCGAATCTGACATAGGCTCGAATAAATTGTGATCGTGCTTTGCCGGGGTCGGAGTTTCAATTACAATTTCGCATGCATGCAAATGCACTGATCTAGCACGCAAAACAGCGATTCCGCACAGAAATTCATTTGTGAAACGATAATCGTCGAATCTAACATAAGCTCGAATAAATCATGATCGTGCTTGCCAAATCGGAGTTTTCGTGCCAATTTCGCATATTTGCATGCAAATGCACTGATCTAGCGCGCGAAACAGCGATTCCGCACAGAAATACACTTCTGAAACGAAGAATCGTCGAATCTGACATAGGCTCGAATAAATTGTGATCGTGCTTGCCGGGTCGGAGTTTCAATTACAATTTCGCATGCATGCAAATGCACTGATATAGCACGCGAAACAGCGATTCCGCACAGAAATACACTTCTCAAACGAAGAATCGTCGAATCTGACATAAGCTCGAATAAATCGTGGTCGTGCTTGCCGAATCGGAGTTTCCGTACCAATTTCGCATATTTGCATCCAATGCACTGATCTAGCACGCTAAACAGCGATTCCGTACAGAAATTCATTTGTGAAACGAAGAATCGTCGAATCTGACATAAGCTCGAATAAATCGTGATCGTGCTTGCCGGGTCGGAGTTTCTATTCCAATTTGGCACACTTGTATGCAAATGCACTGATCTAGCACGCAAAACAGCGATTCCGCACAGAAATTCATTTGTGAAACGAATAATCGTCGAATCTAACATAAGCTCGAATAAATCATGATCGTGCTTGCCAAATCGGAGTTTTCGTGCCAATTTCGCATATTTGCATGCAAATGCACTGATCTAGCGCGCGAAACAGCGATTCCGCACAGAAATACACTTCTGAAACGAAGAATCGTCGAATCTGACATAGGCTCGAATAAATTGTGATCGTGCTTGCCGGGTCGGAGTTTCAATTACAATTTCGCATGCATGCAAATGCACTGATATAGCACGCGAAACAGCGATTCCGCACAGAAATACACTTCTGAAACGAAGAATCGTCGAATCTGACATAAGCTCGAATAAATCGTGATCGTGATTGCCGGGTCGGAGTTTCTATTCCAATTTCTGATACTTGCATGCAAATGCACTGATCTTGCGCGCGAAACAGCGATTCCGCACAGAAATACACTTCTCAAACGAAGAATCGTAGAATCTGACATAAGGACGAATAAATCGTGGTCGTGATTGCCGGGTCGGAGTTTCTATTCCAATTTCTCATACTTGCATGCAAATGCACTGATCTAGCGCGCGAAACAGCGATTCGGCACAGAAATTCACTTCTCAAACGAAGAATCGTCGAATCTGATATAAGGACAAATAAATCGTGGTCGTGCTTGCCGAATCGGAGTTTCCGTACCAATTTCGCATATTTGCATACAAATGCACTGATCTTGCACGCGAAACAGCGATTCCGCACAGAAATACACTTCTCAAACGAAGAATCGTCGAATCTGACATAAGCTCGAATAAATCGTGGTCGTGCTTGCCGAATCGGAGTTTCCGTACCAATTTCGCATATTTGCATACAAATGCACTGATCTAGCACGCTAAACAGCGATTCCGTACAGAAATTCATTTGTGAAACGAAGAATCGTCGAATCTGACATAAGCTCGAATAAATCGTGATCGTGCTTGCCGAATCGGAGTTTCCGTGCCAATTTCGCATATCTGCATACAAATGCACTGATCGAGCACGCGAAACAGCGATTCCGCACAGAAATACACTTCTGAAACGAAGAATCGCCGAATCTGACATAGGCTCGAATAAATTGTGATCGTGCTTGCCGGGTCGGAGTTTCTATTCCAATTTCGCAAACTTGCATGCAAATGCACTGATATAGCACGCGAAGCAGCGATTCCGCACAGAAATACACTTCTGAAACGAAGAATCGTCGAATCTGACATAAGCTCGAATAAATCGTGATCGTGATTGCCGGGTCGGAGTTTCGATTCCAATTTCTCATACTTGCATGCAAATGCACTGATCTAGCGCGCGAAACAGCGATTCCGCACAGAAATACACTTCTCAAACGAAGAATCGTCGAATCTGACATAAGCTCGAATAAATCGTGATCGTGCTTGCCGAATCGGAGTTTCCGTGCCAATTTCGCATATTTGCATACAAATGCACTGATCTAGCACGCTAAACAGCGATTCCGCACAGAAATTCATTTGTGAAACGAATAATCGTCGAATCTGACATAGGCTCGAATAAATTGTGATCGTGCTTGCCGGGTCGGAGTTTCAATTCCAATTTCGCATGCATGCAAATGCACTGATATAGGACGCGTAACAGCGATTCCGCACAGAAATACCCTTCTGAAACGAAGAATCGACCGAATCTGACATAAACTCGAATAAATCGTGATCGTGATTGCCGGGTCGGAGTTTCTATTCCAATTTCTCATACTTGCATGCAAATGCACTGCTCTAGCGCGCGAAACAGCGATTCCGCACAGAAATACACTTCTCAAACGAAGAATCGTCGAATCTGACATAAGGACGAATAAATCGTGGTCGTGCTTGCCGAATCGGAGTTTCCGTACCAATTTCGCATATTTGCATACAAATGCACTGATCTAGCTCACGAAACAGCGATTCCGCACAGAAATACACTTCTGAAACGAAGAATCGTCGAATCTGACATAAGCTCGAATAAATCGTGATCGTGCTTGCCGGGTCGGAGTTTCTATTCCAATTTGGCACACTTGTATGCAAATGCACTGATCTAGCACGCAAAACAGCGATTCCGCACAGAAATTCATTTGTGAAACGAATAATCGTCGAATCTAACATAAGCTCGAATAAATCATGATCGTGCTTGCCAAATCGGAGTTTTCGTGCCAATTTCGCATATTTGCATGCAAATGCACTGATCTAGCGCGCGAAACAGCGATTCCGCACAGAAATACACTTCTGAAACGAAGAATCGTCGAAACTGACATAGGCTCGAATAAATTGTGATCGTGCTTGCCGGGTCGGAGTTTCTATACCAATTTCGCATACTTGCATGCAAATGCACTGATATAGCACGCGAAACAGCGAGTCCACACAGAAATACACTTCTGAAACGAAGAATCGTCGAACCTGACATAGGCTCGAATAAATTGTGATCGTGCTTGCCGGGTCGGAGTTTCAATTACAATTTCGCATGCATGCAAATGCACTGATATAGCACGCGAAACAGCGATTCCGCACAGAAATACACTTCTGAAACGAAGAATCGTCGAATCTGACATAAGCTCGAATAAATCGTGATCGTGATTGCCGGGTCGGAGTTTCTATTCCAATTTCTCATACTTGCATGCAAATGCACTGATCTTGCGCGCGAAACAGCGATTCCGCACAGAAATACACTTCTCAAACGAAGAATCGTAGAATCTGACATAAGGACGAATAAATCGTGGTCGTGATTGCCGGGTCGGAGTTTCTATTCCAATTTCTCATACTTGCATGCAAATGCACTGATCTAGCGCGCGAAACAGCGATTCCGCACAGAAATTCACTTCTCAAACGAAGAATCGTCGAATCTGATATAAGGACAAATAAATCGTGGTCGTGCTTGCCGAATCGGAGTTTCCGTACCAATTTCGCATATTTGCATACAAATGCACTGATCTTGCACGCGAAACAGCGATTCCGCACAGAAATACACTTCTCAAACGAAGAATCGTCGAATCTGACATAAGCTCGAATAAATCGTGGTCGTGCTTGCCGAATCGGAGTTTCCGTACCAATTTCGCATATTTGCATACAAATGCACTGATCTAGCACGCTAAACAGCGATTCCGTACAGAAATTCATTTGTGAAACGAAGAATCGTCGAATCTGACATAAGCTCGAATAAATCGTGATCGTGCTTGCCGGGTCGGAGTTTCTATTCCAATTTGGCACACTTGTATGCAAATGCACTGATCTAGCACGCAAAACAGCGATTCCGCACAGAAATTCATTTGTGAAACGAATAATCGTCGAATCTAACATAAGCTCGAATAAATCATGATCGTGCTTGCCAAATCGGAGTTTTCGTGCCAATTTCGCATATTTGCATGCAAATGCACTGATCTAGCGCGCGAAACAGCGATTCCGCACAGAAATACACTTCTGAAACGAAGAATCGTCGAATCTGACATAGGCTCGAATAAATTGTGATCGTGCTTGCCGGGTCGGAGTTTCAATTACAATTTCGCATGCATGCAAATGCACTGATATAGCACGCGAAACAGCGATTCCGCACAGAAATACACTTCTGAAACGAAGAATCGTCGAATCTGACATAAGCTCGAATAAATCGTGATCGTGATTGCCGGGTCGGAGTTTCTATTCCAATTTCTCATACTTGCATGCAAATGCACTGATCTTGCGCGCGAAACAGCGATTCCGCACAGAAATACACTTCTCAAACGAAGAATCGTAGAATCTGACATAAGGACGAATAAATCGTGGTCGTGATTGCCGGGTCGGAGTTTCTATTCCAATTTCTCATACTTGCATGCAAATGCACTGATCTAGCGCGCGAAACAGCGATTCCGCACAGAAATACACTTCTCAAACGAAGAATCGTCGAATCTGACATAAGCTCGAATAAATCGTGGTCGTGCTTGCCGAATCGGAGTTTCCGTACCAATTTCGCATATTTGCATACAAATGCACTGATCTAGCACGCTAAACAGCGATTCCGTACAGAAATTCATTTGTGAAACGAAGAATCGTCGAATCTGACATAAGCTCGAATAAATCGTGATCGTGCTTGCCGAATCGGAGTTTCCGTGCCAATTTCGCATATCTGCATACAAATGCACTGATCTAGCACGCGAAACAGCGATTCCGCACAGAAATACACTTCTGAAACGAAGAATCGCCGAATCTGACATAGGCTCGAATAAATTGTGATCGTGCTTGCCGGGTCGGAGTTTCTATTCCAATTTCGCAAACTTGCATGCAAATGCACTGATATAGCACGCGAAGCAGCGATTCCGCACAGAAATACACTTCTGAAACGAAGAATCGTCGAATCTGACATAAGCTCGAATAAATCGTGATCGTGATTGCCGGGTCGGAGTTTCGATTCCAATTTCTCATACTTGCATGCAAATGCACTGATCTAGCGCGCGAAACAGCGATTCCGCACAGAAATACACTTCTCAAACGAAGAATCGTCGAATCTGACATAAGCTCGAATAAATCGTGATCGTGCTTGCCGAATCGGAGTTTCCGTGCCAATTTCGCATATTTGCATACAAATGCACTGATCTAGCACGCTAAACAGCGATTCCGCACAGAAATTCATTTGTGAAACGAATAATCGTCGAATCTGACATAGGCTCGAATAAATTGTGATCGTGCTTGCGGGTCGGAGTTTCAATTCCAATTTCGCATGCATGCAAATGCACTGATATAGGACGCGTAACAGCGATTCCGCACAGAAATACCCTTCTGAAACGAAGAATCGACCGAATCTGACATAAACTCGAATAAATCGTGATCGTGATTGCCGGGTCGGAGTTTCTATTCCAATTTCTCATACTTGCATGCAAATGCACTGCTCTAGCGCGCGAAACAGCGATTCCGCACAGAAATACACTTCTCAAACGAAGAATCGTCGAATCTGACATAAGGACGAATAAATCGTGGTCGTGCTTGCCGAATCGGAGTTTCCGTACCAATTTCGCATATTTGCATACAAATGCACTGATCTAGCTCACGAAACAGCGATTCCGCACAGAAATACACTTCTGAAACGAAGAATCGTCGAATCTGACATAAGCTCGAATAAATCGTGATCGTGCTTGCCGGGTCGGAGTTTCTATTCCAATTTGGCACACTTGTATGCAAATGCACTGATCTAGCACGCAAAACAGCGATTCCGCACAGAAATTCATTTGTGAAACGAATAATCGTCGAATCTAACATAAGCTCGAATAAATCATGATCGTGCTTGCCAAATCGGAGTTTTCGTGCCAATTTCGCATATTTGCATGCAAATGCACTGATCTAGCGCGCGAAACAGCGATTCCGCACAGAAATACACTTCTGAAACGAAGAATCGTCGAAACTGACATAGGCTCGAATAAATTGTGATCGTGCTTGCCGGGTCGGAGTTTCTATACCAATTTCGCATACTTGCATGCAAATGCACTGATATAGCACGCGAAACAGCGAGTCCACACAGAAATACACTTCTGAAACGAAGAATCGTCGAACCTGACATAGGCTCGAATAAATTGTGATCGTGCTTGCCGGGTCGGAGTTTCAATTACAATTTCGCATGCATGCAAATGCACTGATATAGCACGCGAAACAGCGATTCCGCACAGAAATACACTTCTGAAACGAAGAATCGTCGAATCTGACATAAGCTCGAATAAATCGTGATCGTGATTGCCGGGTCGGAGTTTCTATTCCAATTTCTCATACTTGCATGCAAATGCACTGATCTTGCGCGCGAAACAGCGATTCCGCACAGAAATACACTTCTCAAACGAAGAATCGTAGAATCTGACATAAGGACGAATAAATCGTGGTCGTGATTGCCGGGTCGGAGTTTCTATTCCAATTTCTCATACTTGCATGCAAATGCACTGATCTAGCGCGCGAAACAGCGATTCGCACAGAAATTCACTTCTCAAACGAAGAATCGTCGAATCTGATATAAGGACAAATAAATCGTGGTCGTGCTTGCCGAATCGGAGTTTCCGTACCAATTTCGCATATTTTGCATACAAATGCACTGATCTTGCACGCGAAACAGCGATTCCGCACAGAAATACACTTCTCAAACGAAGAATCGTCGAATCTGACATAAGCTCGAATAAATCGTGGTCGTGGTTGCCGAATCGGAGTTTCCGTACCAATTTCGCATATTTGCATACAAATGCACTGATCTAGCACGCTAAACAGCGATTCCGTACAGAAATTCATTTGTGAAACGAAGAATCGTCGAATCTGACATAAGCTCGAATAAATCGTGATCGTGCTTGCCGGGTCGGAGTTTCTATTCCAATTTGGCACACTTGTATGCAAATGCACTGATCTAGCACGCAAAACAGCGATTCCGCACAGAAATTCATTTGTGAAACGAATAATCGTCGAATCTAACATAAGCTCGAATAAATCATGATCGTGCTTGCCAAATCGGAGTTTTCGTGCCAATTTCGCATATTTGCATGCAAATGCACTGATCTAGCGCGCGAAACAGCGATTCCGCACAGAAATACACTTCTGAAACGAAGAATCGTCGAATCTGACATAGGCTCGAATAAATTGTGATCGTGCTTGCCGGGTCGGAGTTTCAATTACAATTTCGCATGCATGCAAATGCACTGATCTAGCACGCAAAACAGCGATTCCGCACAGAAATTCATTTGTGAAACGAATAATCGTCGAATCTAACATAAGCTCGAATAAATCATGATCGTGCTTGCCAAATCGGAGTTTTCGTGCCAATTTCGCATATTTGCATGCAAATGCACTGATCTAGCGCGCGAAACAGCGATTCCGCACAGAAATACACTTCTGAAACGAAGAATCGTCGAATCTGACATAGGCTCGAATAAATTGTGATCGTGCTTGCCGGGTCGGAGTTTCAATTACAATTTCGCATGCATGCAAATGCACTGATATAGCACGCGAAACAGCGATTCCGCACAGAAATACACTTCTCAAACGAAGAATCGTCGAATCTGACATAAGCTCGAATAAATCGTGGTCGTGCTTGCCGAATCGGAGTTTCCGTACCAATTTCGCATATTTGCATACAAATGCACTGATCTAGCACGCTAAACAGCGATTCCGTACAGAAATTCATTTGTGAAACGAAGAATCGTCGAATCTGACATAAGCTCGAATAAATCGTGATCGTGCTTGCCGGGTCGGAGTTTCTATTCCAATTTGGCACACTTGTATGCAAATGCACTGATCTAGCACGCAAAACAGCGATTCCGCACAGAAATTCATTTGTGAAACGAATAATCGTCGAATCTAACATAAGCTCGAATAAATCATGATCGTGCTTGCCAAATCGGAGTTTTCGTGCCAATTTCGCATATTTGCATGCAAATGCACTGATCTAGCGCGCGAAACAGCGATTCCGCACAGAAATACACTTCTGAAACGAAGAATCGTCGAATCTGACATAGGCTCGAATAAATTGTGATCGTGCTTGCCGGGTCGGAGTTTCAATTACAATTTCGCATGCATGCAAATGCACTGATATAGCACGCGAAACAGCGATTCCGCACAGAAATACACTTCTGAAACGAAGAATCGTCGAATCTGACATAAGCTCGAATAAATCGTGATCGTGATTGCCGGGTCGGAGTTTCTATTCCAATTTCTCATACTTGCATGCAAATGCACTGATCTTGCGCGCGAAACAGCGATTCCGCACAGAAATACACTTCTCAAACGAAGAATCGTAGAATCTGACATAAGGACGAATAAATCGTGGTCGTGATTGCCGGGTCGGAGTTTCTATTCCAATTTCTCATACTTGCATGCAAATGCACTGATCTAGCGCGCGAAACAGCGATTCGGCACAGAAATTCACTTCTCAAACGAAGAATCGTCGAATCTGATATAAGGACAAATAAATCGTGGTCGTGCTTGCCGAATCGGAGTTTCCGTACCAATTTCGCATATTTGCATACAAATGCACTGATCTTGCACGCGAAACAGCGATTCCGCACAGAAATACACTTCTCAAACGAAGAATCGTCGAATCTGACATAAGCTCGAATAAATCGTGGTCGTGCTTGCCGAATCGGAGTTTCCGTACCAATTTCGCATATTTGCATACAAATGCACTGATCTAGCACGCTAAACAGCGATTCCGTACAGAAATTCATTTGTGAAACGAAGAATCGTCGAATCTGACATAAGCTCGAATAAATCGTGATCGTGCTTGCCGAATCGGAGTTTCCGTGCCAATTTCGCATATCTGCATACAAATGCACTGATCTAGCACGCGAAACAGCGATTCCGCACAGAAATACACTTCTGAAACGAAGAATCGCCGAATCTGACATAGGCTCGAATAAATTGTGATCGTGCTTGCCGGGTCGGAGTTTCTATTCCAATTTCGCAAACTTGCATGCAAATGCACTGATATAGCACGCGAAGCAGCGATTCCGCACAGAAATACACTTCTGAAACGAAGAATCGTCGAATCTGACATAAGCTCGAATAAATCGTGATCGTGATTGCCGGGTCGGAGTTTCGATTCCAATTTCTCATACTTGCATGCAAATGCACTGATCTAGCGCGCGAAACAGCGATTCCGCACAGAAATACACTTCTCAAACGAAGAATCGTCGAATCTGACATAAGCTCGAATAAATCGTGATCGTGCTTGCCGAATCGGAGTTTCCGTGCCAATTTCGCATATTTGCATACAAATGCACTGATCTAGCACGCTAAACAGCGATTCCGCACAGAAATTCATTTGTGAAACGAATAATCGTCGAATCTGACATAGGCTCGAATAAATTGTGATCGTGCTTGCCGGGTCGGAGTTTCAATTCCAATTTCGCATGCATGCAAATGCACTGATATAGGACGCGTAACAGCGATTCCGCACAGAAATACCCTTCTGAAACGAAGAATCGACCGAATCTGACATAAACTCGAATAAATCGTGATCGTGATTGCCGGGTCGGAGTTTCTATTCCAATTTCTCATACTTGCATGCAAATGCACTGCTCTAGCGCGCGAAACAGCGATTCCGCACAGAAATACACTTCTCAAACGAAGAATCGTCGAATCTGACATAAGGACGAATAAATCGTGGTCGTGCTTGCCGAATCGGAGTTTCCGTACCAATTTCGCATATTTGCATACAAATGCACTGATCTAGCTCACGAAACAGCGATTCCGCACAGAAATACACTTCTGAAACGAAGAATCGTCGAATCTGACATAAGCTCGAATAAATCGTGATCGTGCTTGCCGGGTCGGAGTTTCCGTGCCAATTTCGCATATCTGCATACAAATGCACTGATCTAGCACGCGAAACAGCGATTCCGCACAGAAATACACTTCTGAAACGAAGAATCGCCGAATCTGACATAGGCTCGAATAAATTGTGATCGTGCTTGCCGGGTCGGAGTTTCTATTCCAATTTCGCAAACTTGCATGCAAATGCACTGATATAGCACGCGAAGCAGCGATTCCGCACAGAAATACACTTCTGAAACGAAGAATCGTCGAATCTGACATAAGCTCGAATAAATCGTGATCGTGATTGCCGGGTCGGAGTTTCGATTCCAATTTCTCATACTTGCATGCAAATGCACTGATCTAGCGCGCGAAACAGCGATTCCGCACAGAAATACACTTCTCAAACGAAGAATCGTCGAATCTGACATAAGCTCGAATAAATCGTGATCGTGCTTGCCGAATCGGAGTTTCCGTGCCAATTTCGCATATTTGCATACAAATGCACTGATCTAGCACGCTAAACAGCGATTCCGCACAGAAATTCATTTGTGAAACGAATAATCGTCGAATCTGACATAGGCTCGAATAAATTGTGATCGTGCTTGCCGGGTCGGAGTTTCAATTACAATTTCGCATGCATGCAAATGCACTGATCTAGCACGCAAAACAGCGATTCCGCACAGAAATTCATTTGTGAAACGAATAATCGTCGAATCTAACATAAGCTCGAATAAATCATGATCGTGCTTGCCAAATCGGAGTTTTCGTGCCAATTTCGCATATTTGCATGCAAATGCACTGATCTAGCGCGCGAAACAGCGATTCCGCACAGAAATACACTTCTGAAACGAAGAATCGTCGAATCTGACATAGGCTCGAATAAATTGTGATCGTGCTTGCCGGGTCGGAGTTTCAATTACAATTTCGCATGCATGCAAATGCACTGATATAGCACGCGAAACAGCGATTCCGCACAGAAATACACTTCTCAAACGAAGAATCGTCGAATCTGACATAAGCTCGAATAAATCGTGGTCGTGCTTGCCGAATCGGAGTTTCCGTACCAATTTCGCATATTTGCATACAAATGCACTGATCTAGCACGCTAAACAGCGATTCCGTACAGAAATTCATTTGTGAAACGAAGAATCGTCGAATCTGACATAAGCTCGAATAAATCGTGATCGTGCTTGCCGGGTCGGAGTTTCTATTCCAATTTGGCACACTTGTATGCAAATGCACTGATCTAGCACGCAAAACAGCGATTCCGCACAGAAATTCATTTGTGAAACGAATAATCGTCGAATCTAACATAAGCTCGAATAAATCATGATCGTGCTTGCCAAATCGGAGTTTTCGTGCCAATTTCGCATATTTGCATGCAAATGCACTGATCTAGCGCGCGAAACAGCGATTCCGCACAGAAATACACTTCTGAAACGAAGAATCGTCGAATCTGACATAGGCTCGAATAAATTGTGATCGTGCTTGCCGGGTCGGAGTTTCAATTACAATTTCGCATGCATGCAAATGCACTGATATAGCACGCGAAACAGCGATTCCGCACAGAAATACACTTCTGAAACGAAGAATCGTCGAATCTGACATAAGCTCGAATAAATCGTGATCGTGATTGCCGGGTCGGAGTTTCTATTCCAATTTCTCATACTTGCATGCAAATGCACTGATCTTGCGCGCGAAACAGCGATTCCGCACAGAAATACACTTCTCAAACGAAGAATCGTAGAATCTGACATAAGGACGAATAAATCGTGGTCGTGATTGCCGGGTCGGAGTTTCTATTCCAATTTCTCATACTTGCATGCAAATGCACTGATCTAGCGCGCGAAACAGCGATTCGGCACAGAAATTCACTTCTCAAACGAAGAATCGTCGAATCTGATATAAGGACAAATAAATCGTGGTCGTGCTTGCCGAATCGGAGTTTCCGTACCAATTTCGCATATTTGCATACAAATGCACTGATCTTGCACGCGAAACAGCGATTCCGCACAGAAATACACTTCTCAAACGAAGAATCGTCGAATCTGACATAAGCTCGAATAAATCGTGGTCGTGCTTGCCGAATCGGAGTTTCCGTACCAATTTCGCATATTTGCATACAAATGCACTGATCTAGCACGCTAAACAGCGATTCCGTACAGAAATTCATTTGTGAAACGAAGAATCGTCGAATCTGACATAAGCTCGAATAAATCGTGATCGTGCTTGCCGAATCGGAGTTTCCGTGCCAATTTCGCATATCTGCATACAAATGCACTGATCTAGCACGCGAAACAGCGATTCCGCACAGAAATACACTTCTGAAACGAAGAATCGCCGAATCTGACATAGGCTCGAATAAATTGTGATCGTGCTTGCCGGGTCGGAGTTTCTATTCCAATTTCGCAAACTTGCATGCAAATGCACTGATATAGCACGCGAAGCAGCGATTCCGCACAGAAATACACTTCTGAAACGAAGAATCGTCGAATCTGACATAAGCTCGAATAAATCGTGATCGTGATTGCCGGGTCGGAGTTTCGATTCCAATTTCTCATACTTGCATGCAAATGCACTGATCTAGCGCGCGAAACAGCGATTCCGCACAGAAATACACTTCTCAAACGAAGAATCGTCGAATCTGACATAAGCTCGAATAAATCGTGATCGTGCTTGCCGAATCGGAGTTTCCGTGCCAATTTCGCATATTTGCATACAAATGCACTGATCTAGCACGCTAAACAGCGATTCCGCACAGAAATTCATTTGTGAAACGAATAATCGTCGAATCTGACATAGGCTCGAATAAATTGTGATCGTGCTTGCCGGGTCGGAGTTTCAATTCCAATTTCGCATGCATGCAAATGCACTGATATAGGACGCGTAACAGCGATTCCGCACAGAAATACCCTTCTGAAACGAAGAATCGACCGAATCTGACATAAACTCGAATAAATCGTGATCGTGATTGCCGGGTCGGAGTTTCTATTCCAATTTCTCATACTTGCATGCAAATGCACTGCTCTAGCGCGCGAAACAGCGATTCCGCACAGAAATACACTTCTCAAACGAAGAATCGTCGAATCTGACATAAGGACGAATAAATCGTGGTCGTGCTTGCCGAATCGGAGTTTCCGTACCAATTTCGCATATTTGCATACAAATGCACTGATCTAGCTCACGAAACAGCGATTCCGCACAGAAATACACTTCTGAAACGAAGAATCGTCGAATCTGACATGAGCTCGAATAAATCGTGATCGTGCTTGCCGGGTCGGAGTTTCTATTCCAATTTGGCACACTTGTATGCAAATGCACTGATCTAGCACGCAAAACAGCGATTCCGCACAGAAATTCATTTGTGAAACGAATAATCGTCGAATCTAACATAAGCTCGAATAAATCATGATCGTGCTTGCCAAATCGGAGTTTTCGTGCCAATTTCGCATATTTGCATGCAAATGCACTGATCTAGCGCGCGAAACAGCGATTCCGCACAGAAATACACTTCTGAAACGAAGAATCGTCGAATCTGACATAGGCTCGAATAAATTGTGATCGTGCTTGCCGGGTCGGAGTTTCAATTACAATTTCGCATGCATGCAAATGCACTGATATAGCACGCGAAACAGCGATTCCGCACAGAAATACACTTCTGAAACGAAGAATCGTCGAATCTGACATAAGCTCGAATAAATCGTGATCGTGATTGCCGGGTCGGAGTTTCTATTCCAATTTCTCATACTTGCATGCAAATGCACTGATCTTGCGCGCGAAACAGCGATTCCGCACAGAAATACACTTCTCAAACGAAGAATCGTAGAATCTGACATAAGGACGAATAAATCGTGGTCGTGATTGCCGGGTCGGAGTTTCTATTCCAATTTCTCATACTTGCATGCAAATGCACTGATCTAGCGCGCGAAACAGCGATTCGGCACAGAAATTCACTTCTCAAACGAAGAATCGTCGAATCTGATATAAGGACAAATAAATCGTGGTCGTGCTTGCCGAATCGGAGTTTCCGTACCAATTTCGCATATTTGCATACAAATGCACTGATCTTGCACGCGAAACAGCGATTCCGCACAGAAATACACTTCTCAAACGAAGAATCGTCGAATCTGACATAAGCTCGAATAAATCGTGGTCGTGCTTGCCGAATCGGAGTTTCCGTACCAATTTCGCATATTTGCATACAAATGCACTGATCTAGCACGCTAAACAGCGATTCCGTACAGAAATTCATTTGTGAAACGAAGAATCGTCGAATCTGACATAAGCTCGAATAAATCGTGATCGTGCTTGCCGAATCGGAGTTTCCGTGCCAATTTCGCATATCTGCATACAAATGCACTGATCTAGCACGCGAAACAGCGATTCCGCACAGAAATACACTTCTGAAACGAAGAATCGCCGAATCTGACATAGGCTCGAATAAATTGTGATCGTGCTTGCCGGGTCGGAGTTTCTATTCCAATTTCGCAAACTTGCATGCAAATGCACTGATATAGCACGCGAAGCAGCGATTCCGCACAGAAATACACTTCTGAAACGAAGAATCGTCGAATCTGACATAAGCTCGAATAAATCGTGATCGTGATTGCCGGGTCGGAGTTTCGATTCCAATTTCTCATACTTGCATGCAAATGCACTGATCTAGCGCGCGAAACAGCGATTCCGCACAGAAATACACTTCTCAAACGAAGAATCGTCGAATCTGACATAAGCTCGAATAAATCGTGATCGTGCTTGCCGAATCGGAGTTTCCGTGCCAATTTCGCATATTTGCATACAAATGCACTGATCTAGCACGCTAAACAGCGATTCCGCACAGAAATTCATTTGTGAAACGAATAATCGTCGAATCTGACATAGGCTCGAATAAATTGTGATCGTGCTTGCCGGGTCGGAGTTTCAATTCCAATTTCGCATGCATGCAAATGCACTGATATAGGACGCGTAACAGCGATTCCGCACAGAAATACCCTTCTGAAACGAAGAATCGACCGAATCTGACATAAACTCGAATAAATCGTGATCGTGATTGCCGGGTCGGAGTTTCTATTCCAATTTCTCATACTTGCATGCAAATGCACTGCTCTAGCGCGCGAAACAGCGATTCCGCACAGAAATACACTTCTCAAACGAAGAATCGTCGAATCTGACATAAGGACGAATAAATCGTGGTCGTGCTTGCCGAATCGGAGTTTCCGTACCAATTTCGCATATTTGCATACAAATGCACTGATCTAGCTCACGAAACAGCGATTCCGCACAGAAATACACTTCTGAAACGAAGAATCGTCGAATCTGACATAAGCTCGAATAAATCGTGATCGTGCTTGCCGGGTCGGAGTTTCTATTCCAATTTGGCACACTTGTATGCAAATGCACTGATCTAGCACGCAAAACAGCGATTCCGCACAGAAATTCATTTGTGAAACGAATAATCGTCGAATCTAACATAAGCTCGAATAAATCATGATCGTGCTTGCCAAATCGGAGTTTTCGTGCCAATTTCGCATATTTGCATGCAAATGCACTGATCTAGCGCGCGAAACAGCGATTCCGCACAGAAATACACTTCTGAAACGAAGAATCGTCGAAACTGACATAGGCTCGAATAAATTGTGATCGTGCTTGCCGGGTCGGAGTTTCTATACCAATTTCGCATACTTGCATGCAAATGCACTGATATAGCACGCGAAACAGCGAGTCCACACAGAAATACACTTCTGAAACGAAGAATCGTCGAACCTGACATAGGCTCGAATAAATTGTGATCGTGCTTACCGGGTCGGAGTTTCAATTACAATTTCGCATGCATGCAAATGCACTGATATAGCACGCGAAACAGCGATTCCGCACAGAAATACACTTCTGAAACGAAGAATCGTCGAATCTGACATAAGCTCGAATAAATCGTGATCGTGATTGCCGGGTCGGAGTTTCTATTCCAATTTCTCATACTTGCATGCAAATGCACTGATCTTGCGCGCGAAACAGCGATTCCGCACAGAAATACACTTCTCAAACGAAGAATCGTAGAATCTGACATAAGGACGAATAAATCGTGGTCGTGATTGCCGGGTCGGAGTTTCTATTCCAATTTCTCATACTTGCATGCAAATGCACTGATCTAGCGCGCGAAACAGCGATTCCGCACAGAAATTCACTTCTCAAACGAAGAATCGTCGAATCTGATATAAGGACAAATAAATCGTGGTCGTGCTTGCCGAATCGGAGTTTCCGTACCAATTTCGCATATTTGCATACAAATGCACTGATCTTGCACGCGAAACAGCGATTCCGCACAGAAATACACTTCTCAAACGAAGAATCGTCGAATCTGACATAAGCTCGAATAAATCGTGGTCGTGCTTGCCGAATCGGAGTTTCCGTACCAATTTCGCATATTTGCATACAAATGCACTGATCTAGCACGCTAAACAGCGATTCCGTACAGAAATTCATTTGTGAAACGAAGAATCGTCGAATCTGACATAAGCTCGAATAAATCGTGATCGTGCTTGCCGGGTCGGAGTTTCTATTCCAATTTGGCACACTTGTATGCAAATGCACTGATCTAGCACGCAAAACAGCGATTCCGCACAGAAATTCATTTGTGAAACGAATAATCGTCGAATCTAACATAAGCTCGAATAAATCATGATCGTGCTTGCCAAATCGGAGTTTTCGTGCCAATTTCGCATATTTGCATGCAAATGCACTGATCTAGCGCGCGAAACAGCGATTCCGCACAGAAATACACTTCTGAAACGAAGAATCGTCGAATCTGACATAGGCTCGAATAAATTGTGATCGTGCTTGCCGGGTCGGAGTTTCAATTACAATTTCGCATGCATGCAAATGCACTGATATAGCACGCGAAACAGCGATTCCGCACAGAAATACACTTCTGAAACGAAGAATCGTCGAATCTGACATAAGCTCGAATAAATCGTGATCGTGATTGCCGGGTCGGAGTTTCTATTCCAATTTCTCATACTTGCATGCAAATGCACTGATCTTGCGCGCGAAACAGCGATTCCGCACAGAAATACACTTCTCAAACGAAGAATCGTAGAATCTGACATAAGGACGAATAAATCGTGGTCGTGATTGCCGGGTCGGAGTTTCTATTCCAATTTCTCATACTTGCATGCAAATGCACTGATCTAGCGCGCGAAACAGCGATTCGGCACAGAAATTCACTTCTCAAACGAAGAATCGTAGAATCTGACATAAGGACGAATAAATCGTGGTCGTGATTGCCGGGTCGGAGTTTCTATTCCAATTTCTCATACTTGCATGCAAATGCACTGATCTAGCGCGCGAAACAGCGATTCCGCACAGAAATTCACTTCTCAAACGAAGAATCGTCGAATCTGATATAAGGACAAATAAATCGTGGTCGTGCTTGCCGAATCGGAGTTTCCGTACCAATTTCGCATATTTGCATACAAATGCACTGATCTTGCACGCGAAACAGCGATTCCGCACAGAAATACACTTCTCAAACGAAGAATCGTCGAATCTGACATAAGCTCGAATAAATCGTGGTCGTGCTTGCCGAATCGGAGTTTCCGTACCAATTTCGCATATTTGCATACAAATGCACTGATCTAGCACGCTAAACAGCGATTCCGTACAGAAATTCATTTGTGAAACGAAGAATCGTCGAATCTGACATAAGCTCGAATAAATCGTGATCGTGCTTGCCGGGTCGGAGTTTCTATTCCAATTTGGCACACTTGTATGCAAATGCACTGATCTAGCACGCAAAACAGCGATTCCGCACAGAAATTCATTTGTGAAACGAATAATCGTCGAATCTAACATAAGCTCGAATAAATCATGATCGTGCTTGCCAAATCGGAGTTTTCGTGCCAATTTCGCATATTTGCATGCAAATGCACTGATCTAGCGCGCGAAACAGCGATTCCGCACAGAAATACACTTCTGAAACGAAGAATCGTCGAATCTGACATAGGCTCGAATAAATTGTGATCGTGCTTGCCGGGTCGGAGTTTCAATTACAATTTCGCATGCATGCAAATGCACTGATATAGCACGCGAAACAACGATTCCGCACAGAAATACACTTCTGAAACGAAGAATCGTCGAATCTGACATAAGCTCGAATAAATCGTGATCGTGATTGCCGGGTCGGAGTTTCTATTCCAATTTCTCATACTTGCATGCAAATGCACTGATCTTGCGCGCGAAACAGCGATTCCGCACAGAAATACACTTCTCAAACGAAGAATCGTAGAATCTGACATAAGGACGAATAAATCGTGGTCGTGATTGCCGGGTCGGAGTTTCTATTCCAATTTCTCATACTTGCATGCAAATGCACTGATCTAGCGCGCGAAACAGCGATTCGGCACAGAAATTCACTTCTCAAACGAAGAATCGTCGAATCTGATATAAGGACAAATAAATCGTGGTCGTGCTTGCCGAATCGGAGTTTCCGTACCAATTTCGCATATTTGCATACAAATGCACTGATCTTGCACGCGAAACAGCGATTCCGCACAGAAATACACTTCTCAAACGAAGAATCGTCGAATCTGACATAAGCTCGAATAAATCGTGGTCGTGCTTGCCGAATCGGAGTTTCCGTACCAATTTCGCATATTTGCATACAAATGCACTGATCTAGCACGCTAAACAGCGATTCCGTACAGAAATTCATTTGTGAAACGAAGAATCGTCGAATCTGACATAAGCTCGAATAAATCGTGATCGTGCTTGCCGAATCGGAGTTTCCGTGCCAATTTCGCATATCTGCATACAAATGCACTGATCTAGCACGCGAAACAGCGATTCCGCACAGAAATACACTTCTGAAACGAAGAATCGCCGAATCTGACATAGGCTCGAATAAATTGTGATCGTGCTTGCCGGGTCGGAGTTTCTATTCCAATTTCGCAAACTTGCATGCAAATGCACTGATATAGCACGCGAAGCAGCGATTCCGCACAGAAATACACTTCTGAAACGAAGAATCGTCGAATCTGACATAAGCTCGAATAAATCGTGATCGTGATTGCCGGGTCGGAGTTTCGATTCCAATTTCTCATACTTGCATGCAAATGCACTGATCTAGCGCGCGAAACAGCGATTCCGCACAGAAATACACTTCTCAAACGAAGAATCGTCGAATCTGACATAAGCTCGAATAAATCGTGATCGTGCTTGCCGGGTCGGAGTTTCTATTCCAATTTCGCAAACTTGTATGCAAATGCACTGATATAGCACGCGAAACAGCGATTCCGCACAGAAATACACTTCTGAAACGAAGAATCGTCGAATCTGACATAAGCTCGAATGAATCGTGGTCGTGCTTGCCGAATCGGAGTTTCCGTGCCAATTTCGCATATTTGCATACAAATGCACTGATCTAGCACGCTAAACAGCGATTCCGTACAGAAATTCATTTGTGAAACGAATAATCGTCGAATCTGACATAGGCTCGAATAAATTGTGATCGTGCTTGCCGGGTCGGAGTTTCAATTCCAATTTCGCATGCATGCAAATGCACTGATATAGGACGCGTAACAGCGATTCCTCACAGAAATACCCTTGTGAAACGAAGAATCGACCGAATCTGACATAAACTCGAATAAATCGTGATCGTGATTGCCGGGTCGGAGTTTCTATTCCAATTTCTCATACTTGCATGCAAATGCACTGCTCTAGCGCGCGAAACAGCGATTCCGCACAGAAATACACTTCTGAAACGAAGAATCGCCGAATCTGACATAGGCTCGAATAAATTGTGATCGTGCTTGCCGGGTCGGAGTTTCTATTCCAATTTCGCAAACTTGCATACAAATGCACTGATCTAGCACGCGAAACAGCGATTCCGCACAGAAATACACTTCTGAAACGAAGAATCGCCGAATCTGACATAGGCTCGAATAAATTGTGATCGTGCTTGCCGGGTCGGAGTTTCTATTCCAATTTCGCAAACTTGCATGCAAATGCACTGATATAGCACGCGAAGCAGCGATTCCGCACAGAAATACACTTCTGAAACGAAGAATCGTCGAATCTGACATAAGCTCGAATAAATCGTGATCGTGATTGCCGGGTCGGAGTTTCGATTCCAATTTCTCATACTTGCATGCAAATGCACTGATCTAGCGCGCGAAACAGCGATTCCGCACAGAAATACACTTCTCAAACGAAGAATCGTCGAATCTGACATAAGCTCGAATAAATCGTGATCGTGCTTGCCGGGTCGGAGTTTCTATTCCAATTTCGCAAACTTGTATGCAAATGCACTGATATAGCACGCGAAACAGCGATTCCGCACAGAAATACACTTCTGAAACGAAGAATCGTCGAATCTGACATAAGCTCGAATGAATCGTGGTCGTGCTTGCCGAATCGGAGTTTCCGTGCCAATTTCGCATATTTGCATACAAATGCACTGATCTAGCACGCTAAACAGCGATTCCGTACAGAAATTCATTTGTGAAACGAATAATCGTCGAATCTGACATAGGCTCGAATAAATTGTGATCGTGCTTGCCGGGTCGGAGTTTCTATTCCAATTTCGCAAACTTGTATGCAAATGCACTGATATAGCACGCGAAACAGCGATTCCGCACAGAAATACACTTCTGAAACGAAGAATCGTCGAATCTGACATAAGCTCGAATGAATCGTGGTCGTGCTTGCCGAATCGGAGTTTCCGTGCCAATTTCGCATATTTGCATACAAATGCACTGATCTAGCACGCTAAACAGCGATTCCGTACAGAAATTCATTTGTGAAACGAATAATCGTCGAATCTGACATAGGCTCGAATAAATTGTGATCGTGCTTGCCGGGTCGGAGTTTCAATTCCAATTTCGCATGCATGCAAATGCACTGATATAGGACGCGTAACAGCGATTCCTCACAGAAATACCCTTCTGAAACGAAGAATCGACCGAATCTGACATAAACTCGAATAAATCGTGATCGTGATTGCCGGGTCGGAGTTTCTATTCCAATTTCTCATACTTGCATGCAAATGCACTGCTCTAGCGCGCGAAACAGCGATTCCGCACAGAAATACACTTCTCAAACGAAGAATCGTCGAATCTGACATAAGGACGAATAAATCGTGGTCGTGCTTGCCGAATCGGAGTTTCCGTACCAATTTCGCATATTTGCATACAAATGCACTGATCTAGCTCACGAAACAGCGATTCCGCACAGAAATACACTTCTGAAACGAAGAATCGTCGAATCTGACATAAGCTCGAATAAATCGTGATCGTGCTTGCCGGGTCGGAGTTTCTATTCCAATTTGGCACACTTGTATGCAAATGCACTGATCTAGCACGCAAAACAGCGATTCCGCACAGAAATTCATTTGTGAAACGAATAATCGTCGAATCTAACATAAGCTCGAATAAATCATGATCGTGCTTGCCAAATCGGAGTTTTCGTGCCAATTTCGCATATTTGCATGCAAATGCACTGATCTAGCGCGCGAAACAGCGATTCCGCACAGAAATACACTTCTGAAACGAAGAATCGTCGAAACTGACATAGGCTCGAATAAATTGTGATCGTGCTTGCCGGGTCGGAGTTTCTATTCCAATTTCGCATACTTGCATGCAAATGCACTGATATAGCACGCGAAACAGCGATTCCACACAGAAATACACTTCTGAAACGAAGAATCGTCGAATCTGACATAGGCTCGAATAAATTGTGATCGTGCTTGCCGGGTCGGAGTTTCAATTACAATTTCGCATGCATGCAAATGCACTGATATAGCACGCGAAACAGCGATTCCGCACAGAAATACACTTCTGAAACGAAGAATCGTCGAATCTGACATAAGCTCGAATAAATCGTGATCGTGATTGCCGGGTCGGAGTTTCTATTCCAATTTCTCATACTTGCATGCAAATGCACTGATCTAGCGCGCGAAACAGCGATTCCGCACAGAAATACACTTCTCAAACGAAGAATCGTAGAATCTGACATAAGGACGAATAAATCGTGGTCGTGATTGCCGGGTCGGAGTTTCTATTCCAATTTCTCATACTTGCATTCAAATGCACTGATCTAGCGCGCGAAACAGCGATTCGGCACAGAAATTCACTTCTCAAACGAAGAATCGTCGAATCTGATATAAGGACAAATAAATCGTGGTCGTGCTTGCCGAATCGGAGTTTCCGTACCAATTTCGCATATTTGCATACAAATGCACTGATCTTGCACGCGAAACAGCGATTCCGCACAGAAATACACTTCTCAAACGAAGAATCGTCGAATCTGACATAAGCTCGAATAAATCGTGGTCGTGCTTGCCGAATCGGAGTTTCCGTACCAATTTCGCATATTTGCATACAAATGCACTGATCTAGCACGCTAAACAGCGATTCCGTACAGAAATTCATTTGTGAAACGAAGAATCGTCGAATCTGACATAAGCTCGAATAAATCGTGATCGTGCTTGCCGGGTCGGAGTTTCTATTCCAATTTGGCACACTTGTATGCAAATGCACTGATCTAGCACGCAAAACAGCATTTCCGCACAGAAATTCATTTGTGAAACGAATAATCGTCGAATCTAACATAAGCTCGAATAAATCATGATCGTGTTTGCCAAATCGGAGTTTTCGTGCCAATTTCGCATATTTGCATGCAAATGCACTGATCTAGCGCGCGAAACAGCGATTCCGCACAGAAATACACTTCTGAAACGAAGAATCGTCGAAACTGACATAGGCTAGAATAAATTGTGATCGTGCTTGCCGGGTCGGAGTTTCTATACCAATTTCGCATACTTGCATGGAAATGCACTGATATAGCACGCGAAACAGCGATTCCACTCAGAAATACACTTCTGAAACGAAGAATCGTCGAATCTGACATAGGCTCGAATAAATTGTGATCGTGCTTGCCGGGTCGGAGTTTCAATTCCAATTTCGCATGCATGCAAATGCACTGATATAGGACGCGTAACAGCGATTCCGCACAGAAATACCCTTCTGAAACGAAGAATCGACCGAATCTGACATAAACTCGAATAAATCGTGATCGTGATTGCCGGGTCGGAGTTTCTATTCCAATTTCTCATACTTGCATGCAAATGCACTGCTCTAGCGCGCGAAACAGCGATTCCGCACAGAAATACACTTCTCAAACGAAGAATCGTCGAATCTGACATAAGGACGAATAAATCGTGGTCGTGCTTGCCGAATCGGAGTTTCCGTACCAATTTCGCATATTTGCATACAAATGCACTGATCTAGCTCACGAAACAGCGATTCCGCACAGAAATACACTTCTGAAACGAAGAATCGTCGAATCTGACATAAACTCGAATAAATCGTGATCGTGCTTGCCGGGTCGGAGTTTCTATTCCAATTTGGCACACTTGTATGCAAATGCACTGATCTAGCACGCAAAACAGCGATTCCGCACAGAAATTCATTTGTGAAACGAATAATCGTCGAATCTAACATAAGCTCGAATAAATCATGATCGTGCTTGCCAAATCGGAGTTTTCGTGCCAATTTCGCATATTTGCATGCAACTGCACTGATCTAGCGCGCGAAACAGCGATTCCGCACAGAAATACACTTCTGAAACGAAGAATCGTCGAAACTGACATAGGCTCGAATAAATTGTGATCGTGCTTGCCGGGTCGGAGTTTCTATTCCAATTTCGCATACTTGCATGCAAATGCACTGATATAGCACGCGAAACAGCGATTCCACACAGAAATACACTTCTGAAACGAAGAATCGTCGAATCTGACATAGGCTCGAATAAATTGTGATCGTGCTTGCCGGGTCGGAGTTTCAATTACAATTTCGCATGCATGCAAATGCACTGATATAGCACGCGAAACAGCGATTCCGCACAGAAATACACTTCTGAAACGAAGAATCGTCGAATCTGACATAAGCTCGAATAAATCGTGATCGTGATTGCCGGGTCGGAGTTTCTATTCCAATTTCTCATACTTGCATGCAAATGCACTGATCTAGCGCGCGAAACAGCGATTCCGCACAGAAATACACTTCTCAAACGAAGAATCGTAGAATCTGACATAAGGACGAATAAATCGTGGTCGTGATTGCCGGGTCGGAGTTTCTATTCCAATTTCTCATACTTGCATGCAAATGCACTGATCTAGCGCGCGAAACAGCGATTCGGCACAGAAATTCACTTCTCAAACGAAGAATCGTCGAATCTGATATAAGGACAAATAAATCGTGGTCGTGCTTGCCGAATCGGAGTTTCCGTACCAATTTCGCATATTTGCATGCAAATGCACTGATCTAGCGCGCGAAACAGCGATTCCGCACAGAAATACACTTCTGAAACGAAGAATCGTCGAATCTGACATAGGCTCGAATAAATTGTGATCGTGCTTGCCGGGTCGGAGTTTCAATTACAATTTCGCATGCATGCAAATGCACTGATATAGCACGCGAAACAGCGATTCCGCACAGAAATACACTTCTGAAACGAAGAATCGTCGAATCTGACATAAGCTCGAATAAATCGTGATCGTGATTGCCGGGTCGGAGTTTCTATTCCAATTTCTCATACTTGCATGCAAATGCACTGATCTTGCGCGCGAAACAGCGATTCCGCACAGAAATACACTTCTCAAACGAAGAATCGTAGAATCTGACATAAGGACGAATAAATCGTGGTCGTGATTGCCGGGTCGGAGTTTCTATTCCAATTTCTCATACTTGCATGCAAATGCACTGATCTAGCGCGCGAAACAGCGATTCGGCACAGAAATTCACTTCTCAAACGAAGAATCGTCGAATCTGATATAAGGACAAATAAATCGTGGTCGTGCTTGCCGAATCGGAGTTTCCGTACCAATTTCGCATATTTGCATACAAATGCACTGATCTTGCACGCGAAACAGCGATTCCGCACAGAAATACACTTCTCAAACGAAGAATCGTCGAATCTGACATAAGCTCGAATAAATCGTGGTCGTGCTTGCCGAATCGGAGTTTCCGTACCAATTTCGCATATTTGCATACAAATGCACTGATCTAGCACGCTAAACAGCGATTCCGTACAGAAATTCATTTGTGAAACGAAGAATCGTCGAATCTGACATAAGCTCGAATAAATCGTGATCGTGCTTGCCGAATCGGAGTTTCCGTGCCAATTTCGCATATCTGCATACAAATGCACTGATCTAGCACGCGAAACAGCGATTCCGCACAGAAATACACTTCTGAAACGAAGAATCGCCGAATCTGACATAGGCTCGAATAAATTGTGATCGTGCTTGCCGGGTCGGAGTTTCTATTCCAATTTCGCAAACTTGCATGCAAATGCACTGATATAGCACGCGAAGCAGCGATTCCGCACAGAAATACACTTCTGAAACGAAGAATCGTCGAATCTGACATAAGCTCGAATAAATCGTGATCGTGATTGCCGGGTCGGAGTTTCGATTCCAATTTCTCATACTTGCATGCAAATGCACTGATATAGCACGCGAAACAGCGATTCCACACAGAAATACACTTCTGAAACGAAGAATCGTCGAATCTGACATAGGCTCGAATAAATTGTGATCGTGCTTGCCGGGTCGGAGTTTCAATTCCAATTTCGCATGCATGCAAATGCACTGATATAGGACGCGTAACAGCGATTCCGCACAGAAATACCCTTCTGAAACGAAGAATCGACCGAATCTGACATAAACTCGAATAAATCGTGATCGTGATTGCCGGGTCGGAGTTTCTATTCCAATTTCTCATACTTGCATGCAAATGCACTGCTCTAGCGCGCGAAACAGCGATTCCGCACAGAAATACACTTCTCAAACGAAGAATCGTCGAATCTGACATAAGGACGAATAAATCGTGGTCGTGCTTGCCGAATCGGAGTTTCCGTACCAATTTCGCATATTTGCATACAAATGCACTGATCTAGCTCACGAAACAGCGATTCCGCACAGAAATACACTTCTGAAACGAAGAATCGTCGAATCTGACATAAACTCGAATAAATCGTGATCGTGCTTGCCGGGTCGGAGTTTCTATTCCAATTTGGCACACTTGTATGCAAATGCACTGATCTAGCACGCAAAACAGCGATTCCGCACAGAAATTCATTTGTGAAACGAATAATCGTCGAATCTAACATAAGCTCGAATAAATCATGATCGTGCTTGCCAAATCGGAGTTTTCGTGCCAATTTCGCATATTTGCATGCAACTGCACTGATCTAGCGCGCGAAACAGCGATTCCGCACAGAAATACACTTCTGAAACGAAGAATCGTCGAAACTGACATAGGCTCGAATAAATTGTGATCGTGCTTGCCGGGTCGGAGTTTCTATTCCAATTTCGCATACTTGCATGCAAATGCACTGATATAGCACGCGAAACAGCGATTCCACACAGAAATACACTTCTGAAACGAAGAATCGTCGAATCTGACATAGGCTCGAATAAATTGTGATCGTGCTTGCCGGGTCGGAGTTTCAATTACAATTTCGCATGCATGCAAATGCACTGATATAGCACGCGAAACAGCGATTCCGCACAGAAATACACTTCTGAAACGAAGAATCGTCGAATCTGACATAAGCTCGAATAAATCGTGATCGTGATTGCCGGGTCGGAGTTTCTATTCCAATTTCTCATACTTGCATGCAAATGCACTGATCTAGCGCGCGAAACAGCGATTCCGCACAGAAATACACTTCTCAAACGAAGAATCGTAGAATCTGACATAAGGACGAATAAATCGTGGTCGTGATTGCCGGGTCGGAGTTTCTATTCCAATTTCTCATACTTGCATGCAAATGCACTGATCTAGCGCGCGAAACAGCGATTCGGCACAGAAATTCACTTCTCAAACGAAGAATCGTCGAATCTGATATAAGGACAAATAAATCGTGGTCGTGCTTGCCGAATCGGAGTTTCCGTACCAATTTCGCATATTTGCATACAAATGCACTGATCTTGCACGCGAAACAGCGATTCCGCACAGAAATACACTTCTCAAACGAAGAATCGTCGAATCTGACATAAGCTCGAATAAATCGTGGTCGTGCTTGCCGAATCGGAGTTTCCGTACCAATTTCGCATATTTGCATACAAATGCACTGATCTAGCACGCTAAACAGCGATTCCGTACAGAAATTCATTTGTGAAACGAAGAATCGTCGAATCTGACATAAGCTCGAATAAATCGTCATCGTGCTTGCCGGGTCGGAGTTTCTATTCCAATTTGGCACACTTGTATGCAAATGCACTGATCTAGCACGCAAAACAGCGATTCCGCACAGAAATTCATTTGTGAAACGAATAATCGTCGAATCTAACATAAGTTCGAATAAATCATGATCGTGCTTGCCAAATCGGAGTTTTCGTGCCAATTTCGCATATTTGCATGCAAATGCACTGATCTAGCGCGCGAAACAGCGATTCCGCACAGAAATACACTTCTGAAACGAAGAATCGTCGAATCTGACATAGGCTCGAATAAATTGTGATCGTGCTTGCCGGGTCGGAGTTTCAATTACAATTTCGCATGCATGCAAATGCACTGATATAGCACGCGAAACAGCGATTCCGCACAGAAATACACTTCTGAAACGAAGAATCGTCGAATCTGACATAAGCTCGAATAAATCGTGATCGTGATTGCCGGGTCGGAGTTTCTATTCCAATTTCTCATACTTGCATGCAAATGCACTGATCTTGCGCGCGAAACAGCGATTCCGCACAGAAATACACTTCTCAAACGAAGAATCGTAGAATCTGACATAAGGACGAATAAATCGTGGTCGTGATTGCCGGGTCGGAGTTTCTATTCCAATTTCTCATACTTGCATGCAAATGCACTGATCTAGCGCGCGAAACAGCGATTCGGCACAGAAATTCACTTCTCAAACGAAGAATCGTCGAATCTGATATAAGGACAAATAAATCGTGGTCGTGCTTGCCGAATCGGAGTTTCCGTGCCAATTTCGCATATTTGCATACAAATGCACTGATCTAGCACGCTAAACAGCGATTCCGCACAGAAATTCATTTGTGAAACGAATAATCGTCGAATCTGACATAGGCTCGAATAAATTGTGATCGTGCTTGCCGGGTCGGAGTTTCAATTCCAATTTCGCATGCATGCAAATGCACTGATATAGGACGCGTAACAGCGATTCCGCACAGAAATACCCTTCTGAAACGAAGAATCGACCGAATCTGACATAAACTCGAATAAATCGTGATCGTGATTGCCGGGTCGGAGTTTCTATTCCAATTTCTCATACTTGCATGCAAATGCACTGCTCTAGCGCGCGAAACAGCGATTCCGCACAGAAATACACTTCTCAAACGAAGAATCGTCGAATCTGACATAAGGACGAATAAATCGTGGTCGTGCTTGCCGAATCGGAGTTTCCGTACCAATTTCGCATATTTGCATACAAATGCACTGATCTAGCTCACGAAACAGCGATTCCGCACAGAAATACACTTCTGAAACGAAGAATCGTCGAATCTGACATAAGCTCGAATAAATCGTGATCGTGCTTGCCGGGTCGGAGTTTCTATTCCAATTTGGCACACTTGTATGCAAATGCACTGATCTTGCGCGCGAAACAGCGATTCCGCACAGAAATACACTTCTCAAACGAAGAATCGTAGAATCTGACATAAGGACGAATAAATCGTGGTCGTGATTGCCGGGTCGGAGTTTCTATTCCAATTTCTCATACTTGCATGCAAATGCACTGATCTAGCGCGCGAAACAGCGATTCGGCACAGAAATTCACTTCTCAAACGAAGAATCGTCGAATCTGATATAAGGACAAATAAATCGTGGTCGTGCTTGCCGAATCGGAGTTTCCGTACCAATTTCGCATATTTGCATACAAATGCACTGATCTTGCACGCGAAACAGCGATTCCGCACAGAAATACACTTCTCAAACGAAGAATCGTCGAATCTGACATAAGCTCGAATAAATCGTGGTCGTGCTTGCCGAATCGGAGTTTCCGTACCAATTTCGCATATTTGCATACAAATGCACTGATCTAGCACGCTAAACAGCGATTCCGTACAGAAATTCATTTGTGAAACGAAGAATCGTCGAATCTGACATAAGCTCGAATAAATCGTGATCGTGCTTGCCGAATCGGAGTTTCCGTGCCAATTTCGCATATCTGCATACAAATGCACTGATCTAGCACGCGAAACAGCGATTCCGCACAGAAATACACTTCTGAAACGAAGAATCGCCGAATCTGACATAGGCTCGAATAAATTGTGATCGTGCTTGCCGGGTCGGAGTTTCTATTCCAATTTCGCAAACTTGCATGCAAATGCACTGATATAGCACGCGAAGCAGCGATTCCGCACAGAAATACACTTCTGAAACGAAGAATCGTCGAATCTGACATAAGCTCGAATAAATCGTGATCGTGATTGCCGGGTCGGAGTTTCGATTCCAATTTCTCATACTTGCATGCAAATGCACTGATATAGCACGCGAAACAGCGATTCCACACAGAAATACACTTCTGAAACGAAGAATCGTCGAATCTGACATAGGCTCGAATAAATTGTGATCGTGCTTGCCGGGTCGGAGTTTCAATTCCAATTTCGCATGCATGCAAATGCACTGATATAGGACGCGTAACAGCGATTCCGCACAGAAATACCCTTCTGAAACGAAGAATCGACCGAATCTGACATAAACTCGAATAAATCGTGATCGTGATTGCCGGGTCGGAGTTTCTATTCCAATTTCTCATACTTGCATGCAAATGCACTGCTCTAGCGCGCGAAACAGCGATTCCGCACAGAAATACACTTCTCAAACGAAGAATCGTCGAATCTGACATAAGGACGAATAAATCGTGGTCGTGCTTGCCGAATCGGAGTTTCCGTACCAATTTCGCATATTTGCATACAAATGCACTGATCTAGCTCACGAAACAGCGATTCCGCACAGAAATACACTTCTGAAACGAAGAATCGTCGAATCTGACATAAACTCGAATAAATCGTGATCGTGCTTGCCGGGTCGGAGTTTCTATTCCAATTTGGCACACTTGTATGCAAATGCACTGATCTAGCACGCAAAACAGCGATTCCGCACAGAAATTCATTTGTGAAACGAATAATCGTCGAATCTAACATAAGCTCGAATAAATCATGATCGTGCTTGCCAAATCGGAGTTTTCGTGCCAATTTCGCATATTTGCATGCAACTGCACTGATCTAGCGCGCGAAACAGCGATTCCGCACAGAAATACACTTCTGAAACGAAGAATCGTCGAAACTGACATAGGCTCGAATAAATTGTGATCGTGCTTGCCGGGTCGGAGTTTCTATTCCAATTTCGCATACTTGCATGCAAATGCACTGATATAGCACGCGAAACAGCGATTCCACACAGAAATACACTTCTGAAACGAAGAATCGTCGAATCTGACATAGGCTCGAATAAATTGTGATCGTGCTTGCCGGGTCGGAGTTTCAATTACAATTTCGCATGCATGCAAATGCACTGATATAGCACGCGAAACAGCGATTCCGCACAGAAATACACTTCTGAAACGAAGAATCGTCGAATCTGACATAAGCTCGAATAAATCGTGATCGTGATTGCCGGGTCGGAGTTTCTATTCCAATTTCTCATACTTGCATGCAAATGCACTGATCTAGCGCGCGAAACAGCGATTCCGCACAGAAATACACTTCTCAAACGAAGAATCGTAGAATCTGACATAAGGACGAATAAATCGTGGTCGTGATTGCCGGGTCGGAGTTTCTATTCCAATTTCTCATACTTGCATGCAAATGCACTGATCTAGCGCGCGAAACAGCGATTCGGCACAGAAATTCACTTCTCAAACGAAGAATCGTCGAATCTGATATAAGGACAAATAAATCGTGGTCGTGCTTGCCGAATCGGAGTTTCCGTACCAATTTCGCATATTTGCATACAAATGCACTGATCTTGCACGCGAAACAGCGATTCCGCACAGAAATACACTTCTCAAACGAAGAATCGTCGAATCTGACATAAGCTCGAATAAATCGTGGTCGTGCTTGCCGAATCGGAGTTTCCGTACCAATTTCGCATATTTGCATACAAATGCACTGATCTAGCACGCTAAACAGCGATTCCGTACAGAAATTCATTTGTGAAACGAAGAATCGTCGAATCTGACATAAGCTCGAATAAATCGTCATCGTGCTTGCCGGGTCGGAGTTTCTATTCCAATTTGGCACACTTGTATGCAAATGCACTGATCTAGCACGCAAAACAGCGATTCCGCACAGAAATTCATTTGTGAAACGAATAATCGTCGAATCTAACATAAGTTCGAATAAATCATGATCGTGCTTGCCAAATCGGAGTTTTCGTGCCAATTTCGCATATTTGCATGCAAATGCACTGATCTAGCGCGCGAAACAGCGATTCCGCACAGAAATACACTTCTGAAACGAAGAATCGTCGAATCTGACATAGGCTCGAATAAATTGTGATCGTGCTTGCCGGGTCGGAGTTTCAATTACAATTTCGCATGCATGCAAATGCACTGATATAGCACGCGAAACAGCGATTCCGCACAGAAATACACTTCTGAAACGAAGAATCGTCGAATCTGACATAAGCTCGAATAAATCGTGATCGTGATTGCCGGGTCGGAGTTTCTATTCCAATTTCTCATACTTGCATGCAAATGCACTGATCTTGCGCGCGAAACAGCGATTCCGCACAGAAATACACTTCTCAAACGAAGAATCGTAGAATCTGACATAAGGACGAATAAATCGTGGTCGTGATTGCCGGGTCGGAGTTTCTATTCCAATTTCTCATACTTGCATGCAAATGCACTGATCTAGCGCGCGAAACAGCGATTCGGCACAGAAATTCACTTCTCAAACGAAGAATCGTCGAATCTGATATAAGGACAAATAAATCGTGGTCGTGCTTGCCGAATCGGAGTTTCCGTGCCAATTTCGCATATTTGCATACAAATGCACTGATCTAGCACGCTAAACAGCGATTCCGCACAGAAATTCATTTGTGAAACGAATAATCGTCGAATCTGACATAGGCTCGAATAAATTGTGATCGTGCTTGCCGGGTCGGAGTTTCAATTCCAATTTCGCATGCATGCAAATGCACTGATATAGGACGCGTAACAGCGATTCCGCACAGAAATACCCTTCTGAAACGAAGAATCGACCGAATCTGACATAAACTCGAATAAATCGTGATCGTGATTGCCGGGTCGGAGTTTCTATTCCAATTTCTCATACTTGCATGCAAATGCACTGCTCTAGCGCGCGAAACAGCGATTCCGCACAGAAATACACTTCTCAAACGAAGAATCGTCGAATCTGACATAAGGACGAATAAATCGTGGTCGTGCTTGCCGAATCGGAGTTTCCGTACCAATTTCGCATATTTGCATACAAATGCACTGATCTAGCTCACGAAACAGCGATTCCGCACAGAAATACACTTCTGAAACGAAGAATCGTCGAATCTGACATAAGCTCGAATAAATCGTGATCGTGCTTGCCGGGTCGGAGTTTCTATTCCAATTTGGCACACTTGTATGCAAATGCACTGATCTAGCACGCAAAACAGCGATTCCGCACAGAAATTCATTTGTGAAACGAATAATCGTCGAATCTAACATAAGCTCGAATAAATCATGATCGTGCTTGCCAAATCGGAGTTTTCGTGCCAATTTCGCATATTTGCATGCAAATGCACTGATCTAGCGCGCGAAACAGCGATTCCGCACAGAAATACACTTCTGAAACGAAGAATCGTCGAAACTGACATAGGCTCGAATAAATTGTGATCGTGCTTGCCGGGTCGGAGTTTCTATACCAATTTCGCATACTTGCATGCAAATGCACTGATATAGCACGCGAAACAGCGATTCCACACAGAAATACACTTCTGAAACGAAGAATCGTCGAATCTGACATAGGCTCGAATAAATTGTGATCGTGCTTGCCGGGTCGGAGTTTCAATTACAATTTCGCATGCATGAGAATGCACTGATATAGCACGCGAAACAGCGATTCCGCACAGAAATACACTTCTGAAACGAAGAATCGTCGAATCTGACATAAGCTCGAATAAATCGTGATCGTGATTGCCGGGTCGGAGTTTCTATTCCAATTTCTCATACTTGCATGCAAATGCACTGATCTTGCGCGCGAAACAGCGATTCCGCACAGAAATACACTTCTCAAACGAAGAATCGTCGAATCTGACATAAGCTCGAATAAATCGTGATCGTGATTGCCGGGTCGGAGTTTCAATTCCAATTTCTCATACTTGCATGCAAATGCACTGATCTAGCGCGCGAAACAGCGATTCCGCACAGAAATTCACTTCTCAAACGAAGAATCGTCGAATCTGATATAAGGACAAATAAATCGTGGTCGTGCTTGCCGAATCGGAGTTTCCGTACCAATTTCGCATATTTGCATAAAAATGCACTGATCTTGCACGCGAAACAGCGATTCCGCACAAAAATACACTTCTCAAACGAAGAATCGTCGAATCTGACATAAGCTCGAATAAATCGTGGTCGTGCTTGCCGAATCGGAGTTTCCGTACCAATTTCGCATATTTGCATACAAATGCACTGATCTAGCACGCTAAACAGCGATTCCGTACAGAAATTCATTTGTGAAACGAAGAATCGTCGAATCTGACATAAGCTCGAATAAATCGTGATCGTGCTTGCCGAATCGGAGTTTCCGTGCCAATTTCGCATATCTGCATACAAATGCACTGATCTAGCACGCGAAACAGCGATTCCGCACAGAAATACACTTCTGAAACGAAGAATCGCCGAATCTGACATAGGCTCGAATAAATTGTGATCGTGCTTGCCGGGTCGGAGTTTCTATTCCAATTTCGCAAACTTGCATGCAAATGCACTGATATAGCACGCGAAGCAGCGATTCCGCACAGAAATACACTTCTGAAACGAAGAATCGTCGAATCTGACATAAGCTCGAATAAATCGTGATCGTGATTGCCGGGTCGGAGTTTCGATTCCAATTTCTCATACTTGCATGCAAATGCACTGATCTAGCGCGCGAAACAGCGATTCCGCACAGAAATACACTTCTCAAACGAAGAATCGTCGAATCTGACATAAGCTCGAATAAATCGTGATCGTGCTTGCCGAATCGGAGTTTCCGTGCCAATTTCGCATATCTGCATACAAATGCACTGATCTAGCACGCGAAACAGCGATTCCGCACAGAAATACACTTCTGAAACGAAGAATCGCCGAATCTGACATAGGCTCGAATAAATTGTGATCGTGCTTGCCGGGTCGGAGTTTCTATTCCAATTTCGCAAACTTGCATGCAAATGCACTGATATAGCACGCGAAGCAGCGATTCCGCACAGAAATACACTTCTGAAACGAAGAATCGTCGAATCTGACATAAGCTCGAATAAATTGTGATCGTGCTTGCCGGGTCGGAGTTTCTATACCAATTTCGCATACTTGCATGGAAATGCACTGATATAGCACGCGAAACAGCGATTCCACTCAGAAATACACTTCTGAAACGAAGAATCGTCGAATCTGACATAGGCTCGAATAAATTGTGATCGTGCTTGCCGGGTCGGAGTTTCAATTCCAATTTCGCATGCATGCAAATGCACTGATATAGGACGCGTAACAGCGATTCCGCACAGAAATACCCTTCTGAAACGAAGAATCGACCGAATCTGACATAAACTCGAATAAATCGTGATCGTGATTGCCGGGTCGGAGTTTCTATTCCAATTTCTCATACTTGCATGCAAATGCACTGCTCTAGCGCGCGAAACAGCGATTCCGCACAGAAATACACTTCTCAAACGAAGAATCGTCGAATCTGACATAAGGACGAATAAATCGTGGTCGTGCTTGCCGAATCGGAGTTTCCGTACCAATTTCGCATATTTGCATACAAATGCACTGATCTAGCTCACGAAACAGCGATTCCGCACAGAAATACACTTCTGAAACGAAGAATCGTCGAATCTGACATAAACTCGAATAAATCGTGATCGTGCTTGCCGGGTCGGAGTTTCTATTCCAATTTGGCACACTTGTATGCAAATGCACTGATCTAGCACGCAAAACAGCGATTCCGCACAGAAATTCATTTGTGAAACGAATAATCGTCGAATCTAACATAAGCTCGAATAAATCATGATCGTGCTTGCCAAATCGGAGTTTTCGTGCCAATTTCGCATATTTGCATGCAACTGCACTGATCTAGCGCGCGAAACAGCGATTCCGCACAGAAATACACTTCTGAAACGAAGAATCGTCGAAACTGACATAGGCTCGAATAAATTGTGATCGTGCTTGCCGGGTCGGAGTTTCTATTCCAATTTCGCATACTTGCATGCAAATGCACTGATATAGCACGCGAAACAGCGATTCCACACAGAAATACACTTCTGAAACGAAGAATCGTCGAATCTGACATAGGCTCGAATAAATTGTGATCGTGCTTGCCGGGTCGGAGTTTCAATTACAATTTCGCATGCATGCAAATGCACTGATATAGCACGCGAAACAGCGATTCCGCACAGAAATACACTTCTGAAACGAAGAATCGTCGAATCTGACATAAGCTCGAATAAATCGTGATCGTGATTGCCGGGTCGGAGTTTCTATTCCAATTTCTCATACTTGCATGCAAATGCACTGATCTAGCGCGCGAAACAGCGATTCCGCACAGAAATACACTTCTCAAACGAAGAATCGTAGAATCTGACATAAGGACGAATAAATCGTGGTCGTGATTGCCGGGTCGGAGTTTCTATTCCAATTTCTCATACTTGCATGCAAATGCACTGATCTAGCGCGCGAAACAGCGATTCGGCACAGAAATTCACTTCTCAAACGAAGAATCGTCGAATCTGATATAAGGACAAATAAATCGTGGTCGTGCTTGCCGAATCGGAGTTTCCGTACCAATTTCGCATATTTGCATGCAAATGCACTGATCTAGCGCGCGAAACAGCGATTCCGCACAGAAATACACTTCTGAAACGAAGAATCGTCGAATCTGACATAGGCTCGAATAAATTGTGATCGTGCTTGCCGGGTCGGAGTTTCAATTACAATTTCGCATGCATGCAAATGCACTGATATAGCACGCGAAACAGCGATTCCGCACAGAAATACACTTCTGAAACGAAGAATCGTCGAATCTGACATAAGCTCGAATAAATCGTGATCGTGATTGCCGGGTCGGAGTTTCTATTCCAATTTCTCATACTTGCATGCAAATGCACTGATCTTGCGCGCGAAACAGCGATTCCGCACAGAAATACACTTCTCAAACGAAGAATCGTAGAATCTGACATAAGGACGAATAAATCGTGGTCGTGATTGCCGGGTCGGAGTTTCTATTCCAATTTCTCATACTTGCATGCAAATGCACTGATCTAGCGCGCGAAACAGCGATTCGGCACAGAAATTCACTTCTCAAACGAAGAATCGTCGAATCTGATATAAGGACAAATAAATCGTGGTCGTGCTTGCCGAATCGGAGTTTCCGTACCAATTTCGCATATTTGCATACAAATGCACTGATCTTGCACGCGAAACAGCGATTCCGCACAGAAATACACTTCTCAAACGAAGAATCGTCGAATCTGACATAAGCTCGAATAAATCGTGGTCGTGCTTGCCGAATCGGAGTTTCCGTACCAATTTCGCATATTTGCATACAAATGCACTGATCTAGCACGCTAAACAGCGATTCCGTACAGAAATTCATTTGTGAAACGAAGAATCGTCGAATCTGACATAAGCTCGAATAAATCGTGATCGTGCTTGCCGAATCGGAGTTTCCGTGCCAATTTCGCATATCTGCATACAAATGCACTGATCTAGCACGCGAAACAGCGATTCCGCACAGAAATACACTTCTGAAACGAAGAATCGCCGAATCTGACATAGGCTCGAATAAATTGTGATCGTGCTTGCCGGGTCGGAGTTTCTATTCCAATTTCGCAAACTTGCATGCAAATGCACTGATATAGCACGCGAAGCAGCGATTCCGCACAGAAATACACTTCTGAAACGAAGAATCGTCGAATCTGACATAAGCTCGAATAAATCGTGATCGTGATTGCCGGGTCGGAGTTTCGATTCCAATTTCTCATACTTGCATGCAAATGCACTGATATAGCACGCGAAACAGCGATTCCACACAGAAATACACTTCTGAAACGAAGAATCGTCGAATCTGACATAGGCTCGAATAAATTGTGATCGTGCTTGCCGGGTCGGAGTTTCAATTCCAATTTCGCATGCATGCAAATGCACTGATATAGGACGCGTAACAGCGATTCCGCACAGAAATACCCTTCTGAAACGAAGAATCGACCGAATCTGACATAAACTCGAATAAATCGTGATCGTGATTGCCGGGTCGGAGTTTCTATTCCAATTTCTCATACTTGCATGCAAATGCACTGCTCTAGCGCGCGAAACAGCGATTCCGCACAGAAATACACTTCTCAAACGAAGAATCGTCGAATCTGACATAAGGACGAATAAATCGTGGTCGTGCTTGCCGAATCGGAGTTTCCGTACCAATTTCGCATATTTGCATACAAATGCACTGATCTAGCTCACGAAACAGCGATTCCGCACAGAAATACACTTCTGAAACGAAGAATCGTCGAATCTGACATAAACTCGAATAAATCGTGATCGTGCTTGCCGGGTCGGAGTTTCTATTCCAATTTGGCACACTTGTATGCAAATGCACTGATCTAGCACGCAAAACAGCGATTCCGCACAGAAATTCATTTGTGAAACGAATAATCGTCGAATCTAACATAAGCTCGAATAAATCATGATCGTGCTTGCCAAATCGGAGTTTTCGTGCCAATTTCGCATATTTGCATGCAACTGCACTGATCTAGCGCGCGAAACAGCGATTCCGCACAGAAATACACTTCTGAAACGAAGAATCGTCGAAACTGACATAGGCTCGAATAAATTGTGATCGTGCTTGCCGGGTCGGAGTTTCTATTCCAATTTCGCATACTTGCATGCAAATGCACTGATATAGCACGCGAAACAGCGATTCCACACAGAAATACACTTCTGAAACGAAGAATCGTCGAATCTGACATAGGCTCGAATAAATTGTGATCGTGCTTGCCGGGTCGGAGTTTCAATTACAATTTCGCATGCATGCAAATGCACTGATATAGCACGCGAAACAGCGATTCCGCACAGAAATACACTTCTGAAACGAAGAATCGTCGAATCTGACATAAGCTCGAATAAATCGTGATCGTGATTGCCGGGTCGGAGTTTCTATTCCAATTTCTCATACTTGCATGCAAATGCACTGATCTAGCGCGCGAAACAGCGATTCCGCACAGAAATACACTTCTCAAACGAAGAATCGTAGAATCTGACATAAGGACGAATAAATCGTGGTCGTGATTGCCGGGTCGGAGTTTCTATTCCAATTTCTCATACTTGCATGCAAATGCACTGATCTAGCGCGCGAAACAGCGATTCGGCACAGAAATTCACTTCTCAAACGAAGAATCGTCGAATCTGATATAAGGACAAATAAATCGTGGTCGTGCTTGCCGAATCGGAGTTTCCGTACCAATTTCGCATATTTGCATACAAATGCACTGATCTTGCACGCGAAACAGCGATTCCGCACAGAAATACACTTCTCAAACGAAGAATCGTCGAATCTGACATAAGCTCGAATAAATCGTGGTCGTGCTTGCCGAATCGGAGTTTCCGTACCAATTTCGCATATTTGCATACAAATGCACTGATCTAGCACGCTAAACAGCGATTCCGTACAGAAATTCATTTGTGAAACGAAGAATCGTCGAATCTGACATAAGCTCGAATAAATCGTCATCGTGCTTGCCGGGTCGGAGTTTCTATTCCAATTTGGCACACTTGTATGCAAATGCACTGATCTAGCACGCAAAACAGCGATTCCGCACAGAAATTCATTTGTGAAACGAATAATCGTCGAATCTAACATAAGTTCGAATAAATCATGATCGTGCTTGCCAAATCGGAGTTTTCGTGCCAATTTCGCATATTTGCATGCAAATGCACTGATCTAGCGCGCGAAACAGCGATTCCGCACAGAAATACACTTCTGAAACGAAGAATCGTCGAATCTGACATAGGCTCGAATAAATTGTGATCGTGCTTGCCGGGTCGGAGTTTCAATTACAATTTCGCATGCATGCAAATGCACTGATATAGCACGCGAAACAGCGATTCCGCACAGAAATACACTTCTGAAACGAAGAATCGTCGAATCTGACATAAGCTCGAATAAATCGTGATCGTGATTGCCGGGTCGGAGTTTCTATTCCAATTTCTCATACTTGCATGCAAATGCACTGATCTTGCGCGCGAAACAGCGATTCCGCACAGAAATACACTTCTCAAACGAAGAATCGTAGAATCTGACATAAGGACGAATAAATCGTGGTCGTGATTGCCGGGTCGGAGTTTCTATTCCAATTTCTCATACTTGCATGCAAATGCACTGATCTAGCGCGCGAAACAGCGATTCGGCACAGAAATTCACTTCTCAAACGAAGAATCGTCGAATCTGATATAAGGACAAATAAATCGTGGTCGTGCTTGCCGAATCGGAGTTTCCGTGCCAATTTCGCATATTTGCATACAAATGCACTGATCTAGCACGCTAAACAGCGATTCCGCACAGAAATTCATTTGTGAAACGAATAATCGTCGAATCTGACATAGGCTCGAATAAATTGTGATCGTGCTTGCCGGGTCGGAGTTTCAATTCCAATTTCGCATGCATGCAAATGCACTGATATAGGACGCGTAACAGCGATTCCGCACAGAAATACCCTTCTGAAACGAAGAATCGACCGAATCTGACATAAACTCGAATAAATCGTGATCGTGATTGCCGGGTCGGAGTTTCTATTCCAATTTCTCATACTTGCATGCAAATGCACTGCTCTAGCGCGCGAAACAGCGATTCCGCACAGAAATACACTTCTCAAACGAAGAATCGTCGAATCTGACATAAGGACGAATAAATCGTGGTCGTGCTTGCCGAATCGGAGTTTCCGTACCAATTTCGCATATTTGCATACAAATGCACTGATCTAGCTCACGAAACAGCGATTCCGCACAGAAATACACTTCTGAAACGAAGAATCGTCGAATCTGACATAAGCTCGAATAAATCGTGATCGTGCTTGCCGGGTCGGAGTTTCTATTCCAATTTGGCACACTTGTATGCAAATGCACTGATCTAGCACGCAAAACAGCGATTCCGCACAGAAATTCATTTGTGAAACGAATAATCGTCGAATCTAACATAAGCTCGAATAAATCATGATCGTGCTTGCCAAATCGGAGTTTTCGTGCCAATTTCGCATATTTGCATGCAAATGCACTGATCTAGCGCGCGAAACAGCGATTCCGCACAGAAATACACTTCTGAAACGAAGAATCGTCGAAACTGACATAGGCTCGAATAAATTGTGATCGTGCTTGCCGGGTCGGAGTTTCTATACCAATTTCGCATACTTGCATGCAAATGCACTGATATAGCACGCGAAACAGCGATTCCACACAGAAATACACTTCTGAAACGAAGAATCGTCGAATCTGACATAGGCTCGAATAAATTGTGATCGTGCTTGCCGGGTCGGAGTTTCAATTACAATTTCGCATGCATGAGAATGCACTGATATAGCACGCGAAACAGCGATTCCGCACAGAAATACACTTCTGAAACGAAGAATCGTCGAATCTGACATAAGCTCGAATAAATCGTGATCGTGATTGCCGGGTCGGAGTTTCTATTCCAATTTCTCATACTTGCATGCAAATGCACTGATCTTGCGCGCGAAACAGCGATTCCGCACAGAAATACACTTCTCAAACGAAGAATCGTCGAATCTGACATAAGCTCGAATAAATCGTGATCGTGATTGCCGGGTCGGAGTTTCAATTCCAATTTCTCATACTTGCATGCAAATGCACTGATCTAGCGCGCGAAACAGCGATTCCGCACAGAAATTCACTTCTCAAACGAAGAATCGTCGAATCTGATATAAGGACAAATAAATCGTGGTCGTGCTTGCCGAATCGGAGTTTCCGTACCAATTTCGCATATTTGCATACAAATGCACTGATCTTGCACGCGAAACAGCGATTCCGCACAAAAATACACTTCTCAAACGAAGAATCGTCGAATCTGACATAAGCTCGAATAAATCGTGGTCGTGCTTGCCGAATCGGAGTTTCCGTACCAATTTCGCATATTTGCATACAAATGCACTGATCTAGCACGCTAAACAGCGATTCCGTACAGAAATTCATTTGTGAAACGAAGAATCGTCGAATCTGACATAAGCTCGAATAAATCGTGATCGTGCTTGCCGAATCGGAGTTTCCGTGCCAATTTCGCATATCTGCATACAAATGCACTGATCTAGCACGCGAAACAGCGATTCCGCACAGAAATACACTTCTGAAACGAAGAATCGCCGAATCTGACATAGGCTCGAATAAATTGTGATCGTGCTTGCCGGGTCGGAGTTTCTATTCCAATTTCGCAAACTTGCATGCAAATGCACTGATATAGCACGCGAAGCAGCGATTCCGCACAGAAATACACTTCTGAAACGAAGAATCGTCGAATCTGACATAAGCTCGAATAAATCGTGATCGTGATTGCCGGGTCGGAGTTTCGATTCCAATTTCTCATACTTGCATGCAAATGCACTGATCTAGCGCGCGAAACAGCGATTCCGCACAGAAATACACTTCTCAAACGAAGAATCGTCGAATCTGACATAAGCTCGAATAAATCGTGATCGTGCTTGCCGAATCGGAGTTTCCGTGCCAATTTCGCATATCTGCATACAAATGCACTGATCTAGCACGCGAAACAGCGATTCCGCACAGAAATACACTTCTGAAACGAAGAATCGCCGAATCTGACATAGGCTCGAATAAATTGTGATCGTGCTTGCCGGGTCGGAGTTTCTATTCCAATTTCGCAAACTTGCATGCAAATGCACTGATATAGCACGCGAAGCAGCGATTCCGCACAGAAATACACTTCTGAAACGAAGAATCGTCGAATCTGACATAAGCTCGAATAAATCGTGATCGTGATTGCCGGGTCGGAGTTTCGATTCCAATTTCTCATACTTGCATGCAAATGCACTGATCTAGCGCGCGAAACAGCGATTCCGCACAGAAATACACTTCTCAAACGAAGAATCGTCGAATCTGACATAGGCTCGAATAAATTGTGATCGTGCTTGCCGGGTCGGAGTTTCAATTCCAATTTCGCATGCATGCAAATGCACTGATATAGGACGCGTAACAGCGATTCCGCACAGAAATACCCTTCTGAAACGAAGAATCGACCGAATCTGACATAAACTCGAATAAATCGTGATCGTGATTGCCGGGTCGGAGTTTCTATTCCAATTTCTCATACTTGCATGCAAATGCACTGCTCTAGCGCGCGAAACAGCGATTCCGCACAGAAATACACTTCTCAAACGAAGAATCGTCGAATCTGACATAAGGACGAATAAATCGTGGTCGTGCTTGCCGAATCGGAGTTTCCGTACCAATTTCGCATATTTGCATACAAATGCACTGATCTAGCTCACGAAACAGCGATTGCGCACAGAAATACACTTCTGAAACGAAGAATCGTCGAATCTGACATAAGCTCGAATAAATCGTGATCGTGCTTGCCGGGTCGGAGTTTCTATTCCAATTTGGCACACTTGTATGCAAATGCACTGATCTAGCACGCGTAACAGCGATTCCGTACAGAAATTCATTTGTGAAACGAATAATCGTCGAATCTGACATAGGCTAGAATAAATTGTGATCGTGCTTGCCGGGTCGGAGTTTCAATTCCAATTTCGCATGCATGCAAATGCACTGATATAGCGCGCGAAACAGCGATTCTGCACAGAAATACACTTCTGAAACGAAGAATCGTCGAAACTGACATAGGCTCGAATAAATTGTGATCGTGCTTGCCGGGTCGGAGTTTCTATTCCAATTTCGCATACTTGCATGCAAATGCACTGATATAGCACGCGAAACAGCGATTCCGTACAGAAATTCATTTGTGAAACGAATAATCGTCGAATCTGACATAGGCTCGAATAAATTGTGATCGTGCTTGCCGGGTCGGAGTTTCAATTCCAATTTCGCATGCATGCAAATGCACTGATATAGGACGCGTAACAGCGATTCCGGACAGAAATTCACTTCTGAAACGAAGAATCGTCGAATCTGACATAAACTCGAATAAACCGTGATCGTGATTGCCGAATCGGAGTTTCCGTGCCAATTTCGCATATTTGCATACAAATGCACTGATCTAGCACGCGTAACAGCGATTCCGTACAGAAATTCATTTGTGAAACGAATAATCGTCGAATCTGACATAGGCTAGAATAAATTGTGATCGTGCTTGCCGGGTCGGAGTTTCAATTCCGATTTCGCATGCATGCAAATGCACTGATATAGCACGCGAAACAGCGATTCCGCACAGAAATACACTTCTGAAACGAAGAATCGTCGAATCTGACATAAGCTCGAATAAATCGTGATCGTGATTGCCGGGACGGAGTTTCTATTCCAATTTCTCATACTTGCATGCAAATGCACTGATCTAGCGCGCGAAACAGCGATTCGGCACAGAAATTCACTTCTCAAACGAAGAATCGTAGAATCTGACATAAGGACGAATAAATCGTGGTCGTGATTGCCGGGTCGGAGTTTCTATTCCAATTTCTCATACTTGCATGCAATTGCACTGATCTAGCGCGCGAAACAGCGATTCGGCACAGAAATTCACTTCTCAAACGAAGAATCGTCGAATCTGATATAAGGACAAATAAATCGTGGTCGTGCTTGCCGAATCGGAGTTTCCGTACCAATTTCGCATATTTGCATACAAATGCACTGATCTTGCACGCGAAACAGCGATTCCGCACAGAAATACACTTCTCAAACGAAGAATCGTCGAATCTGACATAAGCTCGAATAAATCGTGATCGTGATTGCCGGGTCGGAGTTTCTATTCCAATTTCTCATACTTGCATGCAAATGCACTGATCTTGCGCGCGAAACAGCGATTCCGCACAGAAATACACTTCTCAAACGAAGAATCGTCGAATCTGACATAAGGACGAATAAATCGTGGTCGTGATTGCCGGGTCGGAGTTTCTATTCCAATTTCTCATACTTGCATGCAAATGCACTGATCTAGCGCGCGAAACAGCGATTCGGCACAGAAATTCACTTCTCAAACGAAGAATCGTCGAATCTGATATAAGGACAAATAAATCGTGGTCGTGCTTGCCGAATCGGAGTTTCCGTACCAATTTCGCATATTTGCATACAAATGCACTGATCTTGCACGCGAAACAGCGATTCCGCACAGAAATACACTTCTCAAACGAAGAATCGTCGAATCTGACATAAGCTCGAATAAATCGTGGTCGTGCTTGCCGAATCGGAGTTTCCGTACCAATTTCGCATATTTGCATACAAATGCACTGATCTAGCACGCTAAACAGCGATTCCGTACAGAAATTCATTTGTGAAACGAAGAATCGTCGAATCTGACATAAGCTCGAATAAATCGTGATCGTGCTTGCCGAATCGGAGTTTCCGTGCCAATTTCGCATATCTGCATACAAATGCACTGATCTAGCACGCGAAACAGCGATTCCGCACAGAAATACACTTCTGAAACGAAGAATCGCCGAATCTGACATAGGCTCGAATAAATTGTGATCGTGCTTGCCGGGTCGGAGTTTCTATTCCAATTTCGCAAACTTGCATGCAAATGCACTGATATAGCACGCGAAGCAGCGATTCCGCACAGAAATACACTTCTGAAACGAAGAATCGTCGAATCTGACATAAGCTCGAATAAATCGTGATCGTGATTGCCGGGTCGGAGTTTCGATTCCAATTTCTCATACTTGCATGCAAATGCACTGATCTAGAGCGCGAAACAGCGATTCCGCACAGAAATACACTTCTCAAACGAAGAATTGTCGAATCTGACATAAGCTCGAATAAATCGTGATCGTGCTTGCCGAATCGGAGTTTCCGTGCCAATTTCGCATATTTGCATACAAATGCACTGATCTAGCACGCTAAACAGCGATTCTGTACAGAAATTCATTTGTGAAACGAATAATCGTCGAATCTGACATAGGCTCGAATAAATTGTGATCGTGCTTGCCGGGTCGGAGTTTCAATTCCAATTTCGCATGCATGCAAATGCACTGATATAGGACGCGTAACAGCGATTCCGCACAGAAATACCCTTCTGAAACGAAGAATCGACCGAATCTGACATAAACTCGAATAAATCGTGATGGTGATTGCCGGGTCGGAGTTTCTATTCCAATTTCTCATACTTGCATGCAAATGCACTGCTCTAGCGCGCGAAACAGCGATTCCGCACAGAAATACACTTCTCAAACGAAGAATCGTCGAATCTGACATAAGGACGAATAAATCGTGGTCGTGCTTGCCGAATCGGAGTTTCCGTACCAATTTCGCATATTTGCATACAAATGCACTGATCTAGCTCACGAAACAGCGATTGCGCACAGAAATACACTTCTGAAACGAAGAATCGTCGAATCTGACATAAGCTCGAATAAATCGTGATCGTGCTTGCCGGGTCGGAGTTTCTATTCCAATTTGGCACACTTGTATGCAAATGCACTGATCTAGCACGCGTAATAGCGATTCCGTACAGAAATTCATTTGTGAAACGAATAATCGTCGAATCTGACATAGGCTAGAATAAATTGTGATCGTGCTTGCCGGGTCGGAGTTTCAATTCCAATTTCGCATGCATGCAAATGCACTGATATAGCGCGCGAAACAGCGATTCTGCACAGAAATACACTTCTGAAACGAAGAATCGTCGAAACTGACATAGGCTCGAATAAATTGTGATCGTGCTTGCCGGGTCGGAGTTTCTATTCCAATTTCGCATACTTGCATGCAAATGCACTGATATAGCACGCGAAACAGCGATTCCGTACAGAAATTCATTTGTGAAACGAATAATCGTCGAATCTGACATAGGCTCGAATAAATTGTGATCGTGCTTGCCGGGTCGGAGTTTCAATTCCAATTTCGCATGCATGCAAATGCACTGATATAGGACGCGTAACAGCGATTCCGCACAGAAATTCACTTCTGAAACGAAGAATCGTCGAATCTGACATAAACTCGAATAAACCGTGATCGTGATTGCCGAATCGGAGTTTCCGTGCCAATTTCGCATATTTGCATACAAATGCACTGATCTAGCACGCGTAACAGCGATTCCGTACAGAAATTCATTTGTGAAACGAATAATCGTCGAATCTGACATAGGCTAGAATAAATTGTGATCGTGCTTGCCGGGTCGGAGTTTCAATTCCGATTTCGCATGCATGCAAATGCACTGATATAGCACCCGAAACAGCGATTCCGCACAGAAATACACTTCTGAAACGAAGAATCGTCGAATCTGACATAAGCTCGAATAAATCGTGATCGTGATTGCCGGGACGGAGTTTCTATTCCAATTTCTCATACTTGCATGCAAATGCACTGATCTAGCGCGCGAAACAGCGATTCCGCACAGTAATACACTTCTCAAACGAAGAATCGTCGAAACTGACATAGGCTCGAATAAATTGTGATCGTACTTGCCGGGTCGGAGTTTCTATTCCAATTTCTCATACTTGCATGCAAATGCACTGATCTAGCGCGCGAAACAGCGATTCGGCACAGAAATTCACTTCTCAAACGAAGAATCGTAGAATCTGACATCAGGACGAATAAATCGTGGTCGTGATTGCCGGGTCGGAGTTTCTATTCCAATTTCTCATACTTGCATGCAAATGCACTGATCTAGCGCGCGAAACAGCGATTCGGCACAGAAATTCACTTCTCAAACGAAGAATCGTCGAATCTGATATAAGGACAAATAAATCGTGGTCGTGCTTGCCGAATCGGAGTTTCCGTACCAATTTCGCATATTTGCATACAAATGCACTGATCTTGCACGCGAAACAGCGATTCCGCACAGAAATACACTTCTCAAACGAAGAATCGTCGAATCTGACATAAGCTCGAATAAATCGTGATCGTGATTGCCGGGTCGGAGTTTCTATTCCAATTTCTCATACTTGCATGCAAATGCACTGATCTTGCGCGCGAAACAGCGATTCCGCACAGAAATACACTTCTCAAACGAAGAATCGTCGAATCTGACATAAGGACGAATAAATCGTGGTCGTGATTGCCGGGTCGGAGTTTCTATTCCAATTTCTCATACTTGCATGCAAATGCACTGATCTAGCGCGCGAAACAGCGATTCGGCACAGAAATTCACTTCTCAAACGAAGAATCGTCGAATCTGATATAAGGACAAATAAATCGTGGTCGTGCTTGCCGAATCGGAGTTTCCGTACCAATTCCGCATATTTGCATACAAATGCACTGATCTTGCACGCGAAACAGCGATTCCGCACAGAAATACACTTCTCAAACGAAGAATCGTCGAATCTGACATAAGCTCGAATAAATCGTGGTCGTGCTTGCCGAATCGGAGTTTCCGTACCAATTTCGCATATTTGCATACAAATGCACTGATCTAGCACGCTAAACAGCGATTCCGTACAGAAATTCATTTGTGAAACGAAGAATCGTCGAATCTGACATAAGCTCGAATAAATCGTGATCGTGCTTGCCGAATCGGAGTTTCCGTGCCAATTTCGCATATCTGCATACAAATGCACTGATCTAGCACGCGAAACAGCGATTCCGCACAGAAATACACTTCTGAAACGAAGAATCGCCGAATCTGACATAGGCTCGAATAAATTGTGATCGTGCTTGCCGGGTCGGAGTTTCTATTCCAATTTCGCAAACTTGCATGCAAATGCACTGATATAGCACGCGAAGCAGCGATTCCGCACAGAAATACACTTCTGAAACGAAGAATCGTCGAATCTGACATAAGCTCGAATAAATCGTGATCGTGATTGCCGGGTCGGAGTTTCGATTCCAATTTCTCATACTTGCATGCAAATGCACTGATCTAGAGCGCGAAACAGCGATTCCGCACAGAAATACACTTCTCAAACGAAGAATCGTCGAATCTGACATAAGCTCGAATAAATCGTGATCGTGCTTGCCGAATCGGAGTTTCCGTGCCAATTTCGCATATTTGCATACAAATGCACTGATCTAGCACGCTAAACAGCGATTCTGTACAGAAATTCATTTGTGAAACGAATAATCGTCGAATCTGACATAGGCTCGAATAAATTGTGATCGTGCTTGCCGGGTCGGAGTTTCAATTCCAATTTCGCATGCATGCAAATGCACTGATATAGGACGCGTAACAGCGATTCCGCACAGAAATACCCTTCTGAAACGAAGAATCGACCGAATCTGACATAAACTCGAATAAATCGTGATCGTGATTGCCGGGTCGGAGTTTCTATTCCAATTTCTCATACTTGCATGCAAATGCACTGCTCTAGCGTGCGAAACAGCGATTCCGCACAGAAATACACTTCTCAAACGAAGAATCGTCGAATCTGACATAAGGACGAATAAATCGTGGTCGTGCTTGCCGAATCGGAGTTTCCGTACCAATTTCGCATATTTGCATACAAATGCACTGATCTAGCTCACGAAACAGCGATTGCGCACAGAAATACACTTCTGAAACGAAGAATCGTCGAATCTGACATAAGCTCGAATAAATCGTGATCGTGCTTGCCGGGTCGGAGTTTCTATTCCAATTTGGCACACTTGTATGCAAATGCACTGATCTAGCACGCGTAACAGCGATTCCGTACAGAAATTCATTTGTGAAACGAATATTCGTCGAATCTGACATAGGTTAGAATAAATTGTGATCGTGCTTGCCGGGTCGGAGTTTCAATTCCAATTTCGCATGCATGCAAATGCACTGATATAGCGCGCGAAACAGCGATTCCGCACAGAAATACACTTCTGAAACGAAGAATCGTCGAAACTGACATAGGCTCGAATAAATTGTGATCGTGCTTGCCGGGTCGGAGTTTCTATTCCAATTTCGCATACTTGCATGCAAATGCACTGATATAGCACGCGAAACAGCGATTCCACACAGAAATACACTTCTGAAACGAAGAATCGTCGAATCTGACATAGGCTCGAATAAATTGTGATCGTGCTTGCCGGGTCGGAGTTTCAATTACAATTTCGCATGCATGCAAATGCACTGATATAGCACGCGAAACAGCGATTCCGCACAGAAATACACTTCTGAAACGAAGAATCGTCGAATCTGACATAAGCTCGAATAAATCGTGATCGTGATTGCCGGGTCGGAGTTTCTATTCCAATTTCTCATACTTGCATGCAAATGCACTGATCTTGCGCGCGAAACAGCGATTCCGCACAGAAATACACTTCTCAAACGAAGAATCGTAGAATCTGACATAAGGACGAATAAATCGTGGTCGTGATTGCCGGGTCGGAGTTTTTATTCCAATTTCTCATACTTGCATGCAAATGCACTGATCTAGCGCGCGAAACAGCGATTCCGCACAGAAATTCACTTCTCAAACGAAGAATCGTCGAATCTGATATAAGGACAAATAAATCGTGGTCGTGCTTGCCGAATCGGAGTTTCCGTACCAATTTCGCATATTTGCATACAAATGCACTGATCTTGCACGCGAAACAGCGATTCCGCACAGAAATACACTTCTCAAACGAAGAATCGTCGAATCTGACATAAGCTCGAATAAATCGTGGTCGTGCTTGCCGAATCGGAGTTTCCGTACCAATTTCGCATATTTGCATACAAATGCACTGATCTAGCACGCTAAACAGCGATTCCGTACAGAAATTCATTTGTGAAACGAAGAATCGTCGAATCTGACATAAGCTCGAATAAATCGTGATCGTGCTTGCCGAATCGGAGTTTCCGTGCCAATTTCGCATATCTGCATACAAATGCACTGATCTAGCACGCGAAACAGCGATTCCGCACAGAAATACACTTCTGAAACGAAGAATCGCCGAATCTGACATAGGCTCGAATAAATTGTGATCGTGCTTGCCGGGTCGGAGTTTCTATTCCAATTTCGCAAACTTGCATGCAAATGCACTGATATAGCACGCGAAGCAGCGATTCCGCACAGAAATACACTTCTGAAACGAAGAATCGTCGAATCTGACATAAGCTCGAATAAATCGTGATCGTGATTGCCGGGTCGGAGTTTCGATTCCAATTTCTCATACTTGCATGCAAATGCACTGATCTAGCGCGCGAAACAGCGATTCCGCACAGAAATACACTTCTCAAACGAAGAATCGTCGAATCTGACATAAGGACGAATAAATCGTGGTCGTGATTGCCGGGTCGGAGTTTCTATTCCAATTTCTCATACTTGCATGCAAATGCACTGATCTAGCGCGCGAAACAGCGATTCGGCACAGAAATTCACTTCTCAAACGAAGAATCGTCGAATCTGATATAAGGACAAATAAATCGTGGTCGTGCTTGCCGAATCGGAGTTTCCGTACCAATTTCGCATATTTGCATACAAATGCACTGATCTTGCACGCGAAACAGCGATTCCGCACAGAAATACACTTCTCAAACGAAGAATCGTCGAATCTGACATAAGCTCGAATAAATCGTGGTCGTGCTTGCCGAATCGGAGTTTCCGTACCAATTTCGCATATTTGCATACAAATGCACTGATCTAGCACGCTAAACAGCGATTCCGTACAGAAATTCATTTGTGAAACGAAGAATCGTCGAATCTGACATAAGCTCGAATAAATCGTGATCGTGCTTGCCGAATCGGAGTTTCCGTGCCAATTTCGCATATCTGCATACAAATGCACTGATCTAGCACGCGAAACAGCGATTCCGCACAGAAATACACTTCTGAAACGAAGAATCGCCGAATCTGACATAGGCTCGAATAAATTGTGATCGTGCTTGCCGGGTCGGAGTTTCTATTCCAATTTCGCAAACTTGCATGCAAATGCACTGATATAGCACGCGAAGCAGCGATTCCGCACAGAAATACACTTCTGAAACGAAGAATCGTCGAATCTGACATAAGCTCGAATAAATCGTGATCGTGATTGCCGGGTCGGAGTTTCGATTCCAATTTCTCATACTTGCATGCAAATGCACTGATCTAGCGCGCGAAACAGCGATTCCGCACAGAAATACACTTCTCAAACGAAGAATCGTCGAATCTGACATAAGCTCGAATAAATCGTGATCGTGCTTGCCGAATCGGAGTTTCCGTGCCAATTTCGCATATTTGCATACAAATGCACTGATCTAGCACGCTAAACAGCGATTCCGCACAGAAATTCATTTGTGAAACGAATAATCGTCGAATCTGACATAGGCTCGAATAAATTGTGATCGTGCTTGCCGGGTCGGAGTTTCAATTCCAATTTCGCATGCATGCAAATGCACTGATATAGGACGCGTAACAGCGATTCCGCACAGAAATACCCTTCTGAAACGAAGAATCGACCGAATCTGACATAAACTCGAATAAATCGTGATCGTGATTGCCGGGTCGGAGTTTCTATTCCAATTTCTCATACTTGCATGCAAATGCACTGCTCTAGCGCGCGAAACAGCGATTCCGCACAGAAATACACTTCTCAAACGAAGAATCGTCGAATCTGACATAAGGACGAATAAATCGTGGTCGTGCTTGCCGAATCGGAGTTTCCGTACCAATTTCGCATATTTGCATACAAATGCACTGATCTAGCTCACGAAACAGCGATTCCGCACAGAAATACACTTCTGAAACGAAGAATCGTCGAATCTGACATAAGCTCGAATAAATCGTGATCGTGCTTGCCGGGTCGGAGTTTCTATTCCAATTTGGCACACTTGTATGCAAATGCACTGATCTAGCACGCAAAACAGCGATTCCGCACAGAAATTCATTTGTGAAACGAATAATCGTCGAATCTAACATAAGCTCGAATAAATCATGATCGTGCTTGCCAAATCGGAGTTTTCGTGCCAATTTCGCATATTTGCATGCAAATGCACTGATCTAGCGCGCGAAACAGCGATTCCGCACAGAAATACACTTCTGAAACGAAGAATCGTCGAAACTGACATAGGCTCGAATAAATTGTGATCGTGCTTGCCGGGTCGGAGTTTCTATACCAATTTCGCATACTTGCATGCAAATGCACTGATATAGCACGCGAAACAGCGATTCCACACAGAAATACACTTCTGAAACGAAGAATCGTCGAATCTGACATAGGCTCGAATAAATTGTGATCGTGCTTGCCGGGTCGGAGTTTCAATTACAATTTCGCATGCATGCAAATGCACTGATATAGCACGCGAAACAGCGATTCCGCACAGAAATACACTTCTGAAACGAAGAATCGTCGAATCTGACATAAGCTCGAATAAATCGTGATCGTGATTGCCGGGTCGGAGTTTCTATTCCAATTTCTCATACTTGCATGCAAATGCACTGATCTTGCGCGCGAAACAGCGATTCCGCACAGAAATACACTTCTCAAACGAAGAATCGTAGAATCTGACATAAGGACGAATAAATCGTGGTCGTGATTGCCGGGTCGGAGTTTTTATTCCAATTTCTCATACTTGCATGCAAATGCACTGATCTAGCGCGCGAAACAGCGATTCCGCACAGAAATTCACTTCTCAAACGAAGAATCGTCGAATCTGATATAAGGACAAATAAATCGTGGTCGTGCTTGCCGAATCGGAGTTTCCGTACCAATTTCGCATATTTGCATACAAATGCACTGATCTTGCACGCGAAACAGCGATTCCGCACAGAAATACACTTCTCAAACGAAGAATCGTCGAATCTGACATAAGCTCGAATAAATCGTGGTCGTGCTTGCCGAATCGGAGTTTCCGTACCAATTTCGCATATTTGCATACAAATGCACTGATCTAGCACGCTAAACAGCGATTCCGTACAGAAATTCATTTGTGAAACGAAGAATCGTCGAATCTGACATAAGCTCGAATAAATCGTGATCGTGCTTGCCGAATCGGAGTTTCCGTGCCAATTTCGCATATCTGCATACAAATGCACTGATCTAGCACGCGAAACAGCGATTCCGCACAGAAATACACTTCTGAAACGAAGAATCGCCGAATCTGACATAGGCTCGAATAAATTGTGATCGTGCTTGCCGGGTCGGAGTTTCTATTCCAATTTCGCAAACTTGCATGCAAATGCACTGATATAGCACGCGAAACAGCGATTCCACACAGAAATACACTTCTGAAACGAAGAATCGTCGAATCTGACATAGGCTCGAATAAATTGTGATCGTGCTTGCCGGGTCGGAGTTTCAATTACAATTTCGCATGCATGCAAATGCACTGATATAGCACGCGAAACAGCGATTCCGCACAGAAATACACTTCTGAAACGAAGAATCGTCGAATCTGACATAAGCTCGAATAAATCGTGATCGTGATTGCCGGGTCGGAGTTTCGATTCCAATTTCTCATACTTGCATGCAAATGCACTGATCTAGCGCGCGAAACAGCGATTCCGCACAGAAATACACTTCTCAAACGAAGAATCGTCGAATCTGACATAAGCTCGAATAAATCGTGATCGTGCTTGCCGAATCGGAGTTTCCGTGCCAATTTCGCATATTTGCATACAAATGCACTGATCTAGCACGCTAAACAGCGATTCCGTACAGAAATTCATTTGTGAAACGAATAATCGTCGAATCTGACATAGGCTCGAATAAATTGTGATCGTGCTTGCCGGGTCGGAGTTTCAATTCCAATTTCGCATGCATGCAAATGCACTGATATAGGACGCGTAACAGCGATTCCGCACAGAAATACCCTTCTGAAACGAAGAATCGACCGAATCTGACATAAACTCGAATAAATCGTGATCGTGATTGCCGGGTCGGAGTTTCTATTCCAATTTCTCATACTTGCATGCAAATGCACTGCTCTAGCGCGCGAAACAGCGATTCCGCACAGAAATACACTTCTCAAACGAAGAATCGTCGAATCTGACATAAGGACGAATAAATCGTGGTCGTGCTTGCCGAATCGGAGTTTCCGTACCAATTTCGCATATTTGCATACAAATGCACTGATCTAGCTCACGAAACAGCGATTGCGCACAGAAATACACTTCTGAAACGAAGAATCGTCGAATCTGACATAAGCTCGAATAAATCGTGATCGTGCTTGCCGGGTCGGAGTTTCTATTCCAATTTGGCACACTTGTATGCAAATGCACTGATCTAGCACGCGTAACAGCGATTCCGTACAGAAATTCATTTGTGAAACGAATAATCGTCGAATCTGACATAGGCTAGAATAAATTGTGATCGTGCTTGCCGGGTCGGAGTTTCAATTCCAATTTCGCATGCATGCAAATGCACTGATATAGCGCGCGAAACAGCGATTCTGCACAGAAATACACTTCTGAAACGAAGAATCGTCGAAACTGACATAGGCTCGAATAAATTGTGATCGTGCTTGCCGGGTCGGAGTTTCTATTCCAATTTCGCATACTTGCATGCAAATGCACTGATATAGCACGCGAAACAGCGATTCCGTACAGAAATTCATTTGTGAAACGAATAATCGTCGAATCTGACATAGGCTCGAATAAATTGTGATCGTGCTTGCCGGGTCGGAGTTTCAATTCCAATTTCGCATGCATGCAAATGCACTGATATAGGACGCGTAACAGCGATTCCGCACAGAAATTCACTTCTGAAACGAAGAATCGTCGAATCTGACATAAACTCGAATAAACCGTGATCGTGATTGCCGAATCGGAGTTTCCGTGCCAATTTCGCATATTTGCATACAAATGCACTGATCTAGCACGCGTAACAGCGATTCCGTACAGAAATTCATTTGTGAAACGAATAATCGTCGAATCTGACATAGGCTCGAATAAATTGTGATCGTGCTTGCCGGGTCGGAGTTTCAATTCCAATTTCGCATGCATGCAAATGCACTGATATAGGACGCGTAACAGCGATTCCGCACAGAAATTCACTTCTGAAACGAAGAATCGTCGAATCTGACATAAACTCGAATAAACCGTGATCGTGATTGCCGAATCGGAGTTTCCGTGCCAATTTCGCATATTTGCATACAAATGCACTGATCTAGCACGCGTAACAGCGATTCCGTACAGAAATTCATTTGTGAAACGAATAATCGTCGAATCTGACATAGGCTAGAATAAATTGTGATCGTGCTTGCCGGGTCGGAGTTTCAATTCCGATTTCGCATGCATGCAAATGCACTGATATAGCACGCGAAACAGCGATTCCGCACAGAAATACACTTCTGAAACGAAGAATCGTCGAATCTGACATAAGCTCGAATAAATCGTGATCGTGATTGCCGGGACGGAGTTTCTATTCCAATTTCTCATACTTGCATGCAAATGCACTGATCTAGCGCGCGAAACAGCGATTCCGCACAGTAATACACTTCTGAAACGAAGAATCGTCGAAACTGACATAGGCTCGAATAAATTGTGATCGTGCTTGCCGGGTCGGAGTTTCTATTCCAATTTCGCATACTTGCATGCAAATGCACTGATATAGCACGCGAAACAGCGATTCCGTACAGAAATTCATTTGTGAAACGAATAATCGTCGAATCTGACATAGGCTCGAATAAATTGTGATCGTGCTTGCCGGGTCGGAGTTTCAATTCCAATTTCGCATGCATGCAAATGCACTGATATAGGACGCGTAACAGCGATTCCGCACAGAAATTCACTTCTGAAACGAAGAATCGTCGAATCTGACATAAACTCGAATAAACCGTGATCGTGATTGCCGAATCGGAGTTTCCGTGCCAATTTCGCATATTTGCATACAAATGCACTGATCTAGCACGCGTAACAGCGATTCCGTACAGAAATTCATTTGTGAAACGAATAATCGTCGAATCTGACATAGGCTAGAATAAATTGTGATCGTGCTTGCCGGGTCGGAGTTTCAATTCCGATTTCGCATGCATGCAAATGCACTGATATAGCACGCGAAACAGCGATTCCGCACAGAAATACACTTCTGAAACGAAGAATCGTCGAATCTGACATAAGCTCGAATAAATCGTGATCGTGATTGCCGGGACGGAGTTTCTATTCCAATTTCTCATACTTGCATGCAAATGCACTGATCTAGCGCGCGAAACAGCGATTCCGCACAGTAATACACTTCTCAAACGAAGAATCGTCGAAACTGACATAGGCTCGAATAAATTGTGATCGTACTTGCCGGGTCGGAGTTTCTATTCCAATTTCTCATACTTGCATGCAAATGCACTGATCTAGCGCGCGAAACAGCGATTCGGCACAGAAATTCACTTCTCAAACGAAGAATCGTAGAATCTGACATAAGGACGAATAAATCGTGGTCGTGATTGCCGGGTCGGAGTTTCTATTCCAATTTCTCATACTTGCATGCAAATGCACTGATCTAGCGCGCGAAACAGCGATTCGGCACAGAAATTCACTTCTCAAACGAAGAATCGTCGAATCTGATATAAGGACAAATAAATCGTGGTCGTGCTTGCCGAATCGGAGTTTCCGTACCAATTTCGCATATTTGCATACAAATGCACTGATCTTGCACGCGAAACAGCGATTCCGCACAGAAATACACTTCTCAAACGAAGAATCGTCGAATCTGACATAAGCTCGAATAAATCGTGATCGTGATTGCCGGGTCGGAGTTTCTATTCCAATTTCTCATACTTGCATGCAAATGCACTGATCTTGCGCGCGAAACAGCGATTCCGCACAGAAATACACTTCTCAAACGAAGAATCGGCGAATCTGACATAAGGACGAATAAATCGTGGTCGTGATTGCCGGGTCGGAGTTTCTATTCCAATTTCTCATACTTGCATGCAAATGCACTGATCTAGCGCGCGAAACAGCGATTCGGCACAGAAATTCACTTCTCAAACGAAGAATCGTCGAATCTGATATAAGGACAAATAAATCGTGGTCGTGCTTGCCGAATCGGAGTTTCCGTACCAATTTCGCATATTTGCATACAAATGCACTGATCTTGCACGCGAAACAGCGATTCCGCACAGAAATACACTTCTCAAACGAAGAATCGTCGAATCTGACATAAGCTCGAATAAATCGTGGTCGTGCTTGCCGAATCGGAGTTTCCGTACCAATTTCGCATATTTGCATACAAATGCACTGATCTAGCACGCTAAACAGCGATTCCGTACAGAAATTCATTTGTGAAACGAAGAATCGTCGAATCTGACATAAGCTCGAATAAATCGTGATCGTGCTTGCCGAATCGGAGTTTCCGTGCCAATTTCGCATATCTGCATACAAATGCACTGATCTAGCACGCGAAACAGCGATTCCGCACAGAAATACACTTCTGAAACGAAGAATCGCCGAATCTGACATAGGCTCGAATAAATTGTGATCGTGCTTGCCGGGTCGGAGTTTTTATTCCAATTTCGCAAACTTGCATGCAAATGCACTGATATAGCACGCGAAGCAGCGATTCCGCACAGAAATACACTTCTGAAACGAAGAATCGTCGAATCTGACATAAGCTCGAATAAATCGTGATCGTGATTGCCGGGTCGGAGTTTCGATTCCAATTTCTCATACTTGCATGCAAATGCACTGATCTAGAGCGCGAAACAGCGATTCCGCACAGAAATACACTTCTCAAACGAAGAATCGTCGAATCTGACATAAGCTCGAATAAATCGTGATCGTGCTTGCCGAATCGGAGTTTCCGTGCCAATTTCGCATATTTGCATACAAATGCACTGATCTAGCACGCTAAACAGCGATTCCGTACAGAAATTCATTTGTGAAACGAATAATCGTCGAATCTGACATAGGCTCGAATAAATTGTGATCGTGCTTGCCGGGTCGGAGTTTCAATTCCAATTTCGCATGCATGCAAATGCACTGATATAGGACGCGTAACAGCGATTCCGCACAGAAATACCCTTCTGAAACGAAGGATCGACCGAATCTGACATAAACTCGAATAAATCGTGATCGTGATTGCCGGGTCGGAGTTTCTATTCCAATTTCTCATACTTGCATGCAAATGCACTGCTATAGCGCGCGAAACAGCGATTCCGCACAGAAATACACTTCTCAAACGAAGAATCGTCGAATCTGACATAAGGACGAATAAATCGTGGTCGTGCTTGCCGAATCGGAGTTTCCGTACCAATTTCGCATATTTGCATACAAATGCACTGATCTAGCTCACGAAACAGCGATTGCGCACAGAAATACACTTCTGAAACGAAGAATCGTCGAATCTGACATAAGCTCGAATAAATCGTGATCGTGCTTGCCGGGTCGGAGTTTCTATTCCAATTTGGCACACTTGTATGCAAATGCACTGATCTAGCACGCGTAACAGCGATTCCGTACAGAAATTCATTTGTGAAACGAATAATCGTCGAATCTGACATAGGTTAGAATAAATTGTGATCGTGCTTGCCGGGTCGGAGTTTCAATTCCAATTTCGCATGCATGCAAATGCACTGATATAGCGCGCGAAACAGCGATTCCGCACAGAAATACACTTCTGAAACGAAGAATCGTCGAAACTGACATAGGCTCGAATAAATTGTGATCGTGCTTGCCGGGTCGGAGTTTCTATTCCAATTTCGCATACTTGCATGCAAATGCACTGATATAGCACGCGAAACAGCGATTCCACACAGAAATACACTTCTGAAACGAAGAATCGTCGAATCTGACATAGGCTCGAATAAATTGTGATCGTGCTTGCCGGGTCGGAGTTTCAATTACAATTTCGCATGCATGCAAATGCACTGATATAGCACGCGAAACAGCGATTCCGCACAGAAATACACTTCTGAAACGAAGAATCGTCGAATCTGACATAAGCTCGAATAAATCGTGATCGTGATTGCCGGGTCGGAGTTTCTATTCCAATTTCTCATACTTGCATGCAAATGCACTGATCTTGCGCGCGAAACAGCGATTCCGCACAGAAATACACTTCTCAAACGAAGAATCGTAGAATCTGACATAAGGACGAATAAATCGTGGTCGTGATTGCCGGGTCGGAGTTTTTATTCCAATTTCTCATACTTGCATGCAAATGCACTGATCTAGCGCGCGAAACAGCGATTCCGCACAGAAATTCACTTCTCAAACGAAGAATCGTCGAATCTGATATAAGGACAAATAAATCGTGGTCGTGCTTGCCGAATCGGAGTTTCCGTACCAATTTCGCATATTTGCATACAAATGCACTGATCTTGCACGCGAAACAGCGATTCCGCACAGAAATACACTTCTCAAACGAAGAATCGTCGAATCTGACATAAGCTCGAATAAATCGTGGTCGTGCTTGCCGAATCGGAGTTTCCGTACCAATTTCGCATATTTGCATACAAATGCACTGATCTAGCACGCTAAACAGCGATTCCGTACAGAAATTCATTTGTGAAACGAAGAATCGTCGAATCTGACATAAGCTCGAATAAATCGTGATCGTGCTTGCCGAATCGGAGTTTCCGTGCCAATTTCGCATATCTGCATACAAATGCACTGATCTAGCACGCGAAACAGCGATTCCGCACAGAAATACACTTCTGAAACGAAGAATCGCCGAATCTGACATAGGCTCGAATAAATTGTGATCGTGCTTGCCGGGTCGGAGTTTCTATTCCAATTTCGCAAACTTGCATGCAAATGCACTGATATAGCACGCGAAGCAGCGATTCCGCACAGAAATACACTTCTGAAACGAAGAATCGTCGAATCTGACATAAGCTCGAATAAATCGTGATCGTGATTGCCGGGTCGGAGTTTCGATTCCAATTTCTCATACTTGCATGCAAATGCACTGATCTAGCGCGCGAAACAGCGATTCCGCACAGAAATACACTTCTCAAACGAAGAATCGTCGAATCTGACATAAGCTCGAATAAATCGTGATCGTGCTTGCCGAATCGGAGTTTCCGTGCCAATTTCGCATATTTGCATACAAATGCACTGATCTAGCACGCTAAACAGCGATTCCGTACAGAAATTCATTTGTGAAACGAATAATCGTCGAATCTGACATAGGCTCGAATAAATTGTGATCGTGCTTGCCGGGTCGGAGTTTCAATTCCAATTTCGCATGCATGCAAATGCACTGATATAGGACGCGTAACAGCGATTCCGCACAGAAATACCCTTCTGAAACGAAGAATCGACCGAATCTGACATAAACTCGAATAAATCGTGATCGTGATTGCCGGGTCGGAGTTTCTATTCCAATTTCTCATACTTGCATGCAAATGCACTGCTCTAGCGCGCGAAACAGCGATTCCGCACAGAAATACACTTCTCAAACGAAGAATCGTCGAATCTGACATAAGGACGAATAAATCGTGGTCGTGCTTGCCGAATCGGAGTTTCCGTACCAATTTCGCATATTTGCATACAAATGCACTGATCTAGCTCACGAAACAGCGATTGCGCACAGAAATACACTTCTGAAACGAAGAATCGTCGAATCTGACATAAGCTCGAATAAATCGTGATCGTGCTTGCCGGGTCGGAGTTTCTATTCCAATTTGGCACACTTGTATGCAAATGCACTGATCTAGCACGCGTAACAGCGATTCCGTACAGAAATTCATTTGTGAAACGAATAATCGTCGAATCTGACATAGGCTAGAATAAATTGTGATCGTGCTTGCCGGGTCGGAGTTTCAATTCCAATTTCGCATGCATGCAAATGCACTGATATAGCGCGCGAAACAGCGATTCTGCACAGAAATACACTTCTGAAACGAAGAATCGTCGAAACTGACATAGGCTCGAATAAATTGTGATCGTGCTTGCCGGGTCGGAGTTTCTATTCCAATTTCGCATACTTGCATGCAAATGCACTGATATAGCACGCGAAACAGCGATTCCGTACAGAAATTCATTTGTGAAACGAATAATCGTCGAATCTGACATAGGCTCGAATAAATTGTGATCGTGCTTGCCGGGTCGGAGTTTCAATTCAATTTCGCATGCATGCAAATGCACTGATATAGGACGCGTAACAGCGATTCCGCACAGAAATTCACTTCTGAAACGAAGAATCGTCGAATCTGACATAAACTCGAATAAACCGTGATCGTGATTGCCGAATCGGAGTTTCCGTGCCAATTTCGCATATTTGCATACAAATGCACTGATCTAGCACGCGTAACAGCGATTCCGTACAGAAATTCATTTGTGAAACGAATAATCGTCGAATCTGACATAGGCTAGAATAAATTGTGATCGTGCTTGCCGGGTCGGAGTTTCAATTCCGATTTCGCATGCATGCAAATGCACTGATATAGCACGCGAAACAGCGATTCCGCACAGAAATACACTTCTGAAACGAAGAATCGTCGAATCTGACATAAGCTCGAATAAATCGTGATCGTGATTGCCGGGACGGAGTTTCTATTCCAATTTCTCATACTTGCATGCAAATGCACTGATCTAGCGCGCGAAACAGCGATTCCGCACAGTAATACACTTCTCAAACGAAGAATCGTCGAAACTGACATAGGCTCGAATAAATTGTGATCGTACTTGCCGGGTCGGAGTTTCTATTCCAATTTCTCATACTTGCATGCAAATGCACTGATCTAGCGCGCGAAACAGCGATTCGGCACAGAAATTCACTTCTCAAACGAAGAATCGTAGAATCTGACATAAGGACGAATAAATCGTGGTCGTGATTGCCGGGTCGGAGTTTCTATTCCAATTTCTCATACTTGTATGCAAATGCACTGATCTAGCGCGCGAAACAGCGATTCGGCACAGAAATTCACTTCTCAAACGAAGAATCGTCGAATCTGATATAAGGACAAATAAATCGTGGTCGTGCTTGCCGAATCGGAGTTTCCGTACCAATTTCGCATATTTGCATACAAATGCACTGATCTTGCACGCGAAACAGCGATTCCGCACAGAAATACACTTCTCAAACGAAGAATCGTCGAATCTGACATAAGCTCGAATAAATCGTGATCGTGATTGCCGGGTCGGAGTTTCTATTCCAATTTCTCATACTTGCATGCAAATGCACTGATCTTGCGCGCGAAACAGCGATTCCGCACAGAAATACACTTCTCAAACGAAGAATCGTCGAATCTGACATAAGGACGAATAAATCGTGGTCGTGATTGCCGGGTCGGAGTTTCTATTCCAATTTCTCATACTTGCATGCAAATGCACTGATCTAGCGCGCGAAACAGCGATTCGGCACAGAAATTCACTTCTCAAACGAAGAATCGTCGAATCTGATATAAGGACAAATAAATCGTGGTCGTGCTTGCCGAATCGGAGTTTCCGTACCAATTTCGCATATTTGCATACAAATGCACTGATCTTGCACGCGAAACAGCGATTCCGCACAGAAATACACTTCTCAAACGAAGAATCGTCGAATCTGACATAAGCTCGAATAAATCGTGGTCGTGCTTGCCGAATCGGAGTTTCCGTACCAATTTCGCATATTTGCATACAAATGCACTGATCTAGCACGCTAAACAGCGATTCCGTACAGAAATTCATTTGTGAAACGAAGAATCGTCGAATCTGACATAAGCTCGAATAAATCGTGATCGTGCTTGCCGAATCGGAGTTTCCGTGCCAATTTCGCATATCTGCATACAAATGCACTGATCTAGCACGCGAAACAGCGATTCCGCACAGAAATACACTTCTGAAACGAAGAATCGCCGAATCTGACATAGGCTCGAATAAATTGTGATCGTGCTTGCCGGGTCGGAGTTTCTATTCCAATTTCGCAAACTTGCATGCAAATGCACTGATATAGCACGCGAAGCAGCGATTCCGCACAGAAATACACTTCTGAAACGAAGAATCGTCGAATCTGACATAAGCTCGAATAAATCGTGATCGTGATTGCCGGGTCGGAGTTTCGATTCCAATTTCTCATACTTGCATGCAAATGCACTGATCTAGAGCGCGAAACAGCGATTCCGCACAGAAATACACTTCTCAAACGAAGAATCGTCGAATCTGACATAAGCTCGAATAAATCGTGATCGTGCTTGCCGAATCGGAGTTTCCGTGCCAATTTCGCATATTTGCATACAAATGCACTGATCTAGCACGCTAAACAGCGATTCCGTACAGAAATTCATTTGTGAAACGAATAATCGTCGAATCTGACATAGGCTCGAATAAATTGTGATCGTGCTTGCCGGGTCGGAGTTTCAATTCCAATTTCGCATGCATGCAAATGCACTGATATAGGACGCGTAACAGCGATTCCGCACAGAAATACCCTTCTGAAACGAAGAATCGACCGAATCTGACATAAACTCGAATAAATCGTGATCGTGATTGCCGGGTCGGAGTTTCTATTCCAATTTCTCATACTTGCATGCAAATGCACTGCTCTAGCGCGCGAAACAGCGATTCCGCACAGAAATACACTTCTCAAACGAAGAATCGTCGAATCTGACATAAGGACGAATAAATCGTGGTCGTGCTTGCCGAATCGGAGTTTCCGTACCAATTTCGCATATTTGCATACAAATGCACTGATCTAGCTCACGAAACAGCGATTGCGCACAGAAATACACTTCTGAAACGAAGAATCGTCGAATCTGACATAAGCTCGAATAAATCGTGATCGTGCTTGCCGGGTCGGAGTTTCTATTCCAATTTGGCACACTTGTATGCAAATGCACTGATCTAGCACGCGTAACAGCGATTCCGTACAGAAATTCATTTGTGTAACGAATAATCGTCGAATCTGACATAGGTTAGAATAAATTGTGATCGTGCTTGCCGGGTCGGAGTTTCAATTCCAATTTCGCATGCATGCAAATGCACTGATATAGCGCGCGAAACAGCGATTCCGCACAGAAATACACTTCTGAAACGAAGAATCGTCGAAACTGACATAGGCTCGAATAAATTGTGATCGTGCTTGCCGGGTCGGAGTTTCTATTCCAATTTCGCATACTTGCATGCAAATGCACTGATATAGCACGCGAAACAGCGATTCCACACAGAAATACACTTCTGAAACGAAGAATCGTCGAATCTGACATAGGCTCGAATAAATTGTGATCGTGCTTGCCGGGTCGGAGTTTCAATTACAATTTCGCATGCATGCAAATGCACTGATATAGCACGCGAAACAGCGATTCCGCACAGAAATACACTTCTGAAACGAAGAATCGTCGAATCTGACATAAGCTCGAATAAATCGTGGTCGTGCTTGCCGAATCGGAGTTTCCGTACCAATTTCGCATATTTGCATACAAATGCACTGATCTAGCACGCTAAACAGCGATTCCGTACAGAAATTCATTTGTGAAACGAAGAATCGTCGAATCTGACATAAGCTCGAATAAATCGTGATCGTGCTTGCCGAATCGGAGTTTCCGTGCCAATTTCGCATATTTGCATACAAATGCACTGATCTAGCCCGCTAAACAGCGATTCCGTACAGAAATTCATTTGTGAAACGAATAATCGTCGAATCTGACATAGGCTCGAATAAATTGTGATCGTGCTTGCCGGGTCGGAGTTTCAATTCCAATTTCGCATGCATGCAAATGCACTGATATAGGACGCGTAACAGCGATTCCGCACAGAAATTCACTTCTGAAACGAAGAATCGTCGAATCTGACATAAACTCGAATAAACCGTGATCGTGATTGCCGGGTCGGAGTTCCTATTCCAATTTCTCATACTTGCATGCAAATGCACTGATCTAGCGCGCGAAATAGCGATTCCGCACAGAAATACACTTCTGAAACGAAGAATTGTCGAATCTGACATAAGCTCGAATAAATCGTTGTCGTGCTTGCCGAATCGGAGTTTCCGTGCCAATTTCGCATATTTGCATACAAATGCACTGATCTAGCACGCGTAACAGCGATTCCGTACAGAAATTCATTTGTGAAACGAATAATCGTCGAATCTGGCATAGGCTAGAATAAATTGTGATCGTGCTTGCCGGGTCGGAGTTTCAATTCCGATTTCGCATGCATGCAAATGCACTGATATAGCACGCGAAACAGCGATTCCGCACAGAAATACACTTCTGAAACGAAGAATCGTCGAATCTGACATAAGCTCGAATAAATCGTGATCGTGATTGCCGGGACGGAGTTTCTATTCCAATTTCTCATACTTGCATGCAAATGCACTGATCTAGCGCGCGAAACAGCGATTCCGCACAGTAATACACTTCTCAAACGAAGAATCGTCGAAACTGACATAGGCTCGAATAAATTGTGATCGTACTTGCCGGGTCGGAGTTTCTATTCCAATTTCTCATACTTGCATGCAAATGCACTGATCTAGCGCGCGAAACAGCGATTCGGCACAGAAATTCACTTCTCAAACGAAGAATCGTAGAATCTGACATAAGGACGAATAAATCGTGGTCGTGATTGCCGGGTCGGAGTTTCTATTCCAATTTCTCATACTTGCATGCAAATGCACTGATCTAGCGCGCGAAACAGCGATTCGGCACAGAAATTCACTTCTCAAACGAAGAATCGTCGAATCTGATATAAGGACAAATAAATCGTGGTCGTGCTTGCCGAATCGGAGTTTCCGTACCAATTTCGCATATTTGCATACAAATGCACTGATCTTGCACGCGAAACAGCGATTCCGCACAGAAATACACTTCTCAAACGAAGAATCGTCGAATCTGACATAAGCTCGAATAAATCGTGATCGTGATTGCCGGGTCGGAGTTTCTATTCCAATTTCTCATACTTGCATGCAAATGCACTGATCTTGCGCGCGAAACAGCGATTCCGCACAGAAATACACTTCTCAAACGAAGAATCGTCGAATCTGACATAAGGACGAATAAATCGTGGTCGTGATTGCCGGGTCGGAGTTTCTATTCCAATTTCTCATACTTGCATGCAAATGCACTGATCTAGCGCGCGAAACAGCGATTCGGCACAGAAATTCACTTCTCAAACGAAGAATCGTCGAATCTGATATAAGGACAAATAAATCGTGGTCGTGCTTGCCGAATCGGAGTTTCCGTACCAATTTCGCATATTTGCATACAAATGCACTGATCTTGCACGCGAAACAGCGATTCCGCACAGAAATACACTTCTCAAACGAAGAATCGTCGAATCTGACATAAGCTCGAATAAATCGTGGTCGTGCTTGCCGAATCGGAGTTTCCGTACCAATTTCGCATATTTGCATACAAATGCACTGATCTAGCACGCTAAACAGCGATTCCGTACAGAAATTCATTTGTGAAACGAAGAATCGTCGAATCTGACATAAGCTCGAATAAATCGTGATCGTGCTTGCCGAATCGGAGTTTCCGTGCCAATTTCGCATATCTGCATACAAATGCACTGATCTAGCACGCGAAACAGCGATTCCGCACAGAAATACACTTCTGAAACGAAGAATCGCCGAATCTGACATAGGCTCGAATAAATTGTGATCGTGCTTGCCGGGTCGGAGTTTCTATTCCAATTTCGCAAACTTGCATGCAAATGCACTGATATAGCACGCGAAGCAGCGATTCCGCACAGAAATACACTTCTGAAACGAAGAATCGTCGAATCTGACATAAGCTCGAATAAATCGTGATCGTGATTGCCGGGTCGGAGTTTCGATTCCAATTTCTCATACTTGCATGCAAATGCACTGATCTAGAGCGCGAAACAGCGATTCCGCACAGAAATACACTTCTCAAACGAAGAATCGTCGAATCTGACATAAGCTCGAATAAATCGTGATCGTGCTTGCCGAATCGGAGTTTCCGTGCCAATTTCGCATATTTGCATACAAATGCACTGATCTAGCACGCTAAACAGCGATTCCGTACAGAAATTCATTTGTGAAACGAATAATCGTCGAATCTGACATAGGCTCGAATAAATTGTGATCGTGCTTGCCGGGTCGGAGTTTCAATTCCAATTTCGCATGCATGCAAATGCACTGATATAGGACGCGTAACAGCGATTCCGCACAGAAATACCCTTCTGAAACGAAGAATCGACCGAATCTGACATAAACTCGAATAAATCGTGATCGTGATTGCCGGGTCGGAGTTTCTATTCCAATTTCTCATACTTGCATGCAAATGCACTGCTCTAGCGCGCGAAACAGCGATTCCGCACAGAAATACACTTCTCAAACGAAGAATCGTCGAATCTGACATAAGGACGAATAAATCGTGGTCGTGCTTGCCGAATCGGAGTTTCCGTACCAATTTCGCATATTTGCATACAAATGCACTGATCTAGCTCACGAAACAGCGATTCCGCACAGAAATACACTTCTGAAACGAAGAATCGTCGAATCTGACATAAGCTCGAATAAATCGTGATCGTGCTTGCCGGGTCGGAGTTTCTATTCCAATTTGGCACACTTGTATGCAAATGCACTGATCTAGCACGCAAAACAGCGATTCCGCACAGAAATTTATTTGTGAAACGAATAATCGTCGAATCTAACATAAGCTCGAATAAATCATGATCGTGCTTGCCAAATCGGAGTTTTCGTGCCAATTTCGCATATTTGCATGCAAATGCACTGATCTAGCGCGCGAAACAGCGATTCCGCACAGAAATACACTTCTGAAACGAAGAATCGTCGAAACTGACATAGGCTCGAATAAATTGTGATCGTGCTTGCCGGGTCGGAGTTTCTATTCCAATTTCGCATACTTGCATGCAAATGCACTGATATAGCACGCGAAACAGCGATTCCACACAGAAATACACTTCTGAAACGAAGAATCGTCGAAACTGACATAAGGACGAATAAATCGTGGTCGTGATTGCCGGGTCGGAGTTTCTATTCCAATTTCTCATACTTGCATGCAAATGCACTGATCTAGCGCGCGAAACAGCGATTCGGCACAGAAATTCACTTCTCAAACGAAGAATCGTCGAATCTGATATAAGGACAAATAAATCGTGGTCGTGCTTGCCGAATCGGAGTTTCCGTACCAATTTCGCATATTTGCATACAAATGCACTGATCTTGCACGCGAAACAGCGATTCCGCACAGAAATACACTTCTCAAACGAAGAATCGTCGAATCTGACATAAGCTCGAATAAATCGTGGTCGTGCTTGCCGAATCGGAGTTTCCGTACCAATTTCGCATATTTGCATACAAATGCACTGATCTAGCACGCTAAACAGCGATTCCGTACAGAAATTCATTTGTGAAACGAAGAATCGTCGAATCTGACATAAGCTCGAATAAATCGTGATCGTGCTTGCCGAATCGGAGTTTCCGTGCCAATTTCGCATATCTGCATACAAATGCACTGATCTAGCACGCGAAACAGCGATTCCGCACAGAAATACACTTCTGAAACGAAGAATCGCCGAATCTGACATAGGCTCGAATAAATTGTGATCGTGCTTGCCGGGTCGGAGTTTCTATTCCAATTTCGCAAACTTGCATGCAAATGCACTGATATAGCACGCGAAGCAGCGATTCCGCACAGAAATACACTTCTGAAACGAAGAATCGTCGAATCTGACATAAGCTCGAATAAATCGTGATCGTGATTGCCGGGTCGGAGTTTCGATTCCAATTTCTCATACTTGCATGCAAATGCACTGATCTAGAGCGCGAAACAGCGATTCCGCACAGAAATACACTTCTCAAACGAAGAATCGTCGAATCTGACATAAGCTCGAATAAATCGTGATCGTGCTTGCCGAATCGGAGTTTCCGTGCCAATTTCGCATATTTGCATACAAATGCACTGATCTAGCACGCTAAACAGCGATTCCGTACAGAAATTCATTTGTGAAACGAATAATCGTCGAATCTGACATAGGCTCGAATAAATTGTGATCGTGCTTGCCGGGTCGGAGTTTCAATTCCAATTTCGCATGCATGCAAATGCACTGATATAGGACGCGTAACAGCGATTCCGCACAGAAATACCCTTCTGAAACGAAGAATCGACCGAATCTGACATAAACTCGAATAAATCGTGATCGTGATTGCCGGGTCGGAGTTTCTATTCCAATTTCTCATACTTGCATGCAAATGCACTGCTCTAGCGCGCGAAACAGCGATTCCGCACAGAAATACACTTCTCAAACGAAGAATCGTCGAATCTGACATAAGGACGAATAAATCGTGGTCGTGCTTGCCGAATCGGAGTTTCCGTACCAATTTCGCATATTTGCATACAAATGCACTGATCTAGCTCACGAAACAGCGATTCCGCACAGAAATACACTTCTGAAACGAAGAATCGTCGAATCTGACATAAGCTCGAATAAATCGTGATCGTGCTTGCCGGGTCGGAGTTTCTATTCCAATTTGGCACACTTGTATGCAAATGCACTGATCTAGCACGCAAAACAGCGATTCCGCACAGAAATTTATTTGTGAAACGAATAATCGTCGAATCTAACATAAGCTCGAATAAATCATGATCGTGCTTGCCAAATCGGAGTTTTCGTGCCAATTTCGCATATTTGCATGCAAATGCACTGATCTAGCGCGCGAAACAGCGATTCCGCACAGAAATACACTTCTGAAACGAAGAATCGTCGAAACTGACATAGGCTCGAATAAATTGTGATCGTGCTTGCCGGGTCGGAGTTTCTATTCCAATTTCGCATACTTGCATGCAAATGCACTGATATAGCACGCGAAACAGCGATTCCACACAGAAATACACTTCTGAAACGAAGAATCGTCGAAACTGACATAAGGACGAATAAATCGTGGTCGTGATTGCCGGGTCGGAGTTTCTATTCCAATTTCTCATACTTGCATGCAAATGCACTGATCTAGCGCGCGAAACAGCGATTCGGCACAGAAATTCACTTCTCAAACGAAGAATCGTCGAATCTGATATAAGGACAAATAAATCGTGGTCGTGCTTGCCGAATCGGAGTTTCCGTACCAATTTCGCATATTTGCATACAAATGCACTGATCTTGCACGCGAAACAGCGATTCCGCACAGAAATACACTTCTCAAACGAAGAATCGTCGAATCTGACATAAGCTCGAATAAATCGTGGTCGTGCTTGCCGAATCGGAGTTTCCGTACCAATTTCGCATATTTGCATACAAATGCACTGATCTAGCACGCTAAACAGCGATTCCGTACAGAAATTCATTTGTGAAACGAAGAATCGTCGAATCTGACATAAGCTCGAATAAATCGTGATCGTGCTTGCCGAATCGGAGTTTCCGTGCCAATTTCGCATATCTGCATACAAATGCACTGATCTAGCACGCGAAACAGCGATTCCGCACAGAAATACACTTCTGAAACGAAGAATCGCCGAATCTGACATAGGCTCGAATAAATTGTGATCGTGCTTGCCGGGTCGGAGTTTCTATTCCAATTTCGCAAACTTGCATGCAAATGCACTGATATAGCACGCGAAGCAGCGATTCCGCACAGAAATACACTTCTGAAACGAAGAATCGTCGAATCTGACATAAGCTCGAATAAATCGTGATCGTGATTGCCGGGTCGGAGTTTCGATTCCAATTTCTCATACTTGCATGCAAATGCACTGATCTAGAGCGCGAAACAGCGATTCCGCACAGAAATACACTTCTCAAACGAAGAATCGTCGAATCTGACATAAGCTCGAATAAATCGTGATCGTGCTTGCCGAATCGGAGTTTCCGTGCCAATTTCGCATATTTGCATACAAATGCACTGATCTAGCACGCTAAACAGCGATTCCGTACAGAAATTCATTTGTGAAACGAATAATCGTCGAATCTGACATAGGCTCGAATAAATTGTGATCGTGCTTGCCGGGTCGGAGTTTCAATTCCAATTTCGCATGCATGCAAATGCACTGATATAGGACGCGTAACAGCGATTCCGCACAGAAATACCCTTCTGAAACGAAGAATCGACCGAATCTGACATAAACTCGAATAAATCGTGATCGTGATTGCCGGGTCGGAGTTTCTATTCCAATTTCTCATACTTGCATGCAAATGCACTGCTCTAGCGCGCGAAACAGCGATTCCGCACAGAAATACACTTCTCAAACGAAGAATCGTCGAATCTGACATAAGGACGAATAAATCGTGGTCGTGCTTGCCGAATCGGAGTTTCCGTACCAATTTCGCATATTTGCATACAAATGCACTGATCTAGCTCACGAAACAGCGATTCCGCACAGAAATACACTTCTGAAACGAAGAATCGTCGAATCTGACATAAGCTCGAATAAATCGTGATCGTGCTTGCCGGGTCGGAGTTTCTATTCCAATTTGGCACACTTGTATGCAAATGCACTGATCTAGCACGCAAAACAGCGATTCCGCACAGAAATTTATTTGTGAAACGAATAATCGTCGAATCTAACATAAGCTCGAATAAATCATGATCGTGCTTGCCAAATCGGAGTTTTCGTGCCAATTTCGCATATTTGCATGCAAATGCACTGATCTAGCGCGCGAAACAGCGATTCCGCACAGAAATACACTTCTGAAACGAAGAATCGTCGAAACTGACATAGGCTCGAATAAATTGTGATCGTGCTTGCCGGGTCGGAGTTTCTATTCCAATTTCGCATACTTGCATGCAAATGCACTGATATAGCACGCGAAACAGCGATTCCACACAGAAATACACTTCTGAAACGAAGAATCGTCGAAACTGACATAAGGACGAATAAATCGTGGTCGTGATTGCCGGGTCGGAGTTTCTATTCCAATTTCTCATACTTGCATGCAAATGCACTGATCTAGCGCGCGAAACAGCGATTCGGCACAGAAATTCACTTCTCAAACGAAGAATCGTCGAATCTGATATAAGGACAAATAAATCGTGGTCGTGCTTGCCGAATCGGAGTTTCCGTACCAATTTCGCATATTTGCATACAAATGCACTGATCTTGCACGCGAAACAGCGATTCCGCACAGAAATACACTTCTCAAACGAAGAATCGTCGAATCTGACATAAGCTCGAATAAATCGTGGTCGTGCTTGCCGAATCGGAGTTTCCGTACCAATTTCGCATATTTGCATACAAATGCACTGATCTAGCACGCTAAACAGCGATTCCGTACAGAAATTCATTTGTGAAACGAAGAATCGTCGAATCTGACATAAGCTCGAATAAATCGTGATCGTGCTTGCCGAATCGGAGTTTCCGTGCCAATTTCGCATATCTGCATACAAATGCACTGATCTAGCACGCGAAACAGCGATTCCGCACAGAAATACACTTCTGAAACGAAGAATCGCCGAATCTGACATAGGCTCGAATAAATTGTGATCGTGCTTGCCGGGTCGGAGTTTCTATTCCAATTTCGCAAACTTGCATGCAAATGCACTGATATAGCACGCGAAGCAGCGATTCCGCACAGAAATACACTTCTGAAACGAAGAATCGTCGAATCTGACATAAGCTCGAATAAATCGTGATCGTGATTGCCGGGTCGGAGTTTCGATTCCAATTTCTCATACTTGCATGCAAATGCACTGATCTAGAGCGCGAAACAGCGATTCCGCACAGAAATACACTTCTCAAACGAAGAATCGTCGAATCTGACATAAGCTCGAATAAATCGTGATCGTGCTTGCCGAATCGGAGTTTCCGTGCCAATTTCGCATATTTGCATACAAATGCACTGATCTAGCACGCTAAACAGCGATTCCGTACAGAAATTCATTTGTGAAACGAATAATCGTCGAATCTGACATAGGCTCGAATAAATTGTGATCGTGCTTGCCGGGTCGGAGTTTCAATTCCAATTTCGCATGCATGCAAATGCACTGATATAGGACGCGTAACAGCGATTCCGCACAGAAATACCCTTCTGAAACGAAGAATCGACCGAATCTGACATAAACTCGAATAAATCGTGATCGTGATTGCCGGGTCGGAGTTTCTATTCCAATTTCTCATACTTGCATGCAAATGCACTGCTCTAGCGCGCGAAACAGCGATTCCGCACAGAAATACACTTCTCAAACGAAGAATCGTCGAATCTGACATAAGGACGAATAAATCGTGGTCGTGCTTGCCGAATCGGAGTTTCCGTACCAATTTCGCATATTTGCATACAAATGCACTGATCTAGCTCACGAAACAGCGATTCCGCACAGAAATACACTTCTGAAACGAAGAATCGTCGAATCTGACATAAGCTCGAATAAATCGTGATCGTGCTTGCCGGGTCGGAGTTTCTATTCCAATTTGGCACACTTGTATGCAAATGCACTGATCTAGCACGCAAAACAGCGATTCCGCACAGAAATTTATTTGTGAAACGAATAATCGTCGAATCTAACATAAGCTCGAATAAATCATGATCGTGCTTGCCAAATCGGAGTTTTCGTGCCAATTTCGCATATTTGCATGCAAATGCACTGATCTAGCGCGCGAAACAGCGATTCCGCACAGAAATACACTTCTGAAACGAAGAATCGTCGAAACTGACATAGGCTCGAATAAATTGTGATCGTGCTTGCCGGGTCGGAGTTTCTATTCCAATTTCGCATACTTGCATGCAAATGCACTGATATAGCACGCGAAACAGCGATTCCACACAGAAATACACTTCTGAAACGAAGAATCGTCGAAACTGACATAAGGACGAATAAATCGTGGTCGTGATTGCCGGGTCGGAGTTTCTATTCCAATTTCTCATACTTGCATGCAAATGCACTGATCTAGCGCGCGAAACAGCGATTCGGCACAGAAATTCACTTCTCAAACGAAGAATCGTCGAATCTGATATAAGGACAAATAAATCGTGGTCGTGCTTGCCGAATCGGAGTTTCCGTACCAATTTCGCATATTTGCATACAAATGCACTGATCTTGCACGCGAAACAGCGATTCCGCACAGAAATACACTTCTCAAACGAAGAATCGTCGAATCTGACATAAGCTCGAATAAATCGTGGTCGTGCTTGCCGAATCGGAGTTTCCGTACCAATTTCGCATATTTGCATACAAATGCACTGATCTAGCACGCTAAACAGCGATTCCGTACAGAAATTCATTTGTGAAACGAAGAATCGTCGAATCTGACATAAGCTCGAATAAATCGTGATCGTGCTTGCCGAATCGGAGTTTCCGTGCCAATTTCGCATATCTGCATACAAATGCACTGATCTAGCACGCGAAACAGCGATTCCGCACAGAAATACACTTCTGAAACGAAGAATCGCCGAATCTGACATAGGCTCGAATAAATTGTGATCGTGCTTGCCGGGTCGGAGTTTCTATTCCAATTTCGCAAACTTGCATGCAAATGCACTGATATAGCACGCGAAGCAGCGATTCCGCACAGAAATACACTTCTGAAACGAAGAATCGTCGAATCTGACATAAGCTCGAATAAATCGTGATCGTGATTGCCGGGTCGGAGTTTCGATTCCAATTTCTCATACTTGCATGCAAATGCACTGATCTAGAGCGCGAAACAGCGATTCCGCACAGAAATACACTTCTCAAACGAAGAATCGTCGAATCTGACATAAGCTCGAATAAATCGTGATCGTGCTTGCCGAATCGGAGTTTCCGTGCCAATTTCGCATATTTGCATACAAATGCACTGATCTAGCACGCTAAACAGCGATTCCGTACAGAAATTCATTTGTGAAACGAATAATCGTCGAATCTGACATAGGCTCGAATAAATTGTGATCGTGCTTGCCGGGTCGGAGTTTCAATTCCAATTTCGCATGCATGCAAATGCACTGATATAGGACGCGTAACAGCGATTCCGCACAGAAATACCCTTCTGAAACGAAGAATCGACCGAATCTGACATAAACTCGAATAAATCGTGATCGTGATTGCCGGGTCGGAGTTTCTATTCCAATTTCTCATACTTGCATGCAAATGCACTGCTCTAGCGCGCGAAACAGCGATTCCGCACAGAAATACACTTCTCAAACGAAGAATCGTCGAATCTGACATAAGGACGAATAAATCGTGGTCGTGCTTGCCGAATCGGAGTTTCCGTACCAATTTCGCATATTTGCATACAAATGCACTGATCTAGCTCACGAAACAGCGATTCCGCACAGAAATACACTTCTGAAACGAAGAATCGTCGAATCTGACATAAGCTCGAATAAATCGTGATCGTGCTTGCCGGGTCGGAGTTTCTATTCCAATTTGGCACACTTGTATGCAAATGCACTGATCTAGCACGCAAAACAGCGATTCCGCACAGAAATTTATTTGTGAAACGAATAATCGTCGAATCTAACATAAGCTCGAATAAATCATGATCGTGCTTGCCAAATCGGAGTTTTCGTGCCAATTTCGCATATTTGCATGCAAATGCACTGATCTAGCGCGCGAAACAGCGATTCCGCACAGAAATACACTTCTGAAACGAAGAATCGTCGAAACTGACATAGGCTCGAATAAATTGTGATCGTGCTTGCCGGGTCGGAGTTTCTATTCCAATTTCGCATACTTGCATGCAAATGCACTGATATAGCACGCGAAACAGCGATTCCACACAGAAATACACTTCTGAAACGAAGAATCGTCGAAACTGACATAAGGACGAATAAATCGTGGTCGTGATTGCCGGGTCGGAGTTTCTATTCCAATTTCTCATACTTGCATGCAAATGCACTGATCTAGCGCGCGAAACAGCGATTCGGCACAGAAATTCACTTCTCAAACGAAGAATCGTCGAATCTGATATAAGGACAAATAAATCGTGGTCGTGCTTGCCGAATCGGAGTTTCCGTACCAATTTCGCATATTTGCATACAAATGCACTGATCTTGCACGCGAAACAGCGATTCCGCACAGAAATACACTTCTCAAACGAAGAATCGTCGAATCTGACATAAGCTCGAATAAATCGTGGTCGTGCTTGCCGAATCGGAGTTTCCGTACCAATTTCGCATATTTGCATACAAATGCACTGATCTAGCACGCTAAACAGCGATTCCGTACAGAAATTCATTTGTGAAACGAATAATTGTCGAATCTGACATAGGCTCGAATAAATTGTGATCGTGCTTGCCGGGTCGGAGTTTCTATTCCAATTTCGCATACTTGCATGCAAATGCACTGATATAGCACGCGAAACAGCGATTCCGCACAGAAATACACTTCTGAAACGAAGAATCGTCGAATCTGACATAAGCTCGAATAAATCGTGATCGTGCTTGCCGAATCGGAGTTTCCGTGCCAATTTCGCATATCTGCATACAAATGCACTGATCTAGCACGCGAAACAGCGATTCCGCACAGAAATACACTTCTGAAACGAAGAATCGTCGAATCTGACATAGGCTCGAATAAATTGTGATCGTGCTTGCCGGGTCGGAGTTTCTATTCCAATTTCGCAAACTTGTATGCAAATGCACTGATATAGCACGCGAAACAGCGATTCCGCACAGAAATACACTTCTGAAACGAAGAATCGTCGAATCTGACATAAGCTCGAATGAATCGTGGTCGTGCTTGCCGAATCGGAGTTTCCGTGCCAATTTCGCATACTTGAATGCAAATGCACTGATATAGCACGCGAAACAGCGATTCCGCACAGAAATACACTTCTGAAACGAAGAATCGTCGAATCTGACATAAGCTCGAATAAATCGTGATCGTGATTGCCGGGTCGGAGTTTCAATTCCAATTTCTCATACTTGCATGCAAATGCACTGATCTAGCGCGCGAAACAGCGATTCCGCACAGAAATACACTTCTCAAATGAAGAATCGTCGAATCTGACATAAGCTCGAATAAATCGTGATCGTGCTTGCCGAATCGGAGTTTCCGTGCCAATTTCGCATATTTGCATACAAATGCACTGATCTAGCACGCTAAACAGCGATTCCGTACAGAAATTCATTTGTGAAACGAATAATCGTCGAATCTGACATAGGCTCGAATAAATTGTGATCGTGCTTGCCGGGTCGGAGTTTCTATTCCAATTTCTCATACTTGCATGCAAATGCACTGATCTAGCGCGCGAAACAGCGATTCCGCACAGAAATACCCTTCTGAAACGAAGAATCGTCGAATCTGACATAAGCTCGAATAAATCGTGATCGTGCTTGCCGAATCGGAGTTTTCGTGCCAATTTCGCATATTTGCATACAAATGCACTGATCTAGCGCGCGAAACAGCGATTCCGCACAGAAATACACTTCTGAAACGAAGAATCGTCGAAACTGACATAGGCTATAATAAATTGTGATCGTGCTTGCCGGGTCGGAGTTTCAATTCCAATTTCGCATGCATGCAAATGCACTGATATAGCACGCGAAACAGCGATTCCGCACAGAAATACACTTCTGAAACGAAGAATCGTCGAATCTGACATAAGCTCGAATAAATCGTGATCGTGATTGCCGGGTCGGAGTTTCTATTCCAATTTCGCATACTTGCATGCAAATGCACTGATATAGCACGCGAAACAGCGATTCCGCACAGAAATACACTTCTGAAACGAAGAATCGTCGAATCTGACATAAGCTCGAATAAATCGTGATCGTGCTTGCCGAATCGGAGTTTCCGTGCCAATTTCGCATATCTGCATACAAATGCACTGATCTAGCACGCGAAACAGCGATTCCGCACAGAAATACACATCTGAAACGAAGAATCGTCGAATCTGACATAGGCTCGAATAAATTGTGATCGTGCTTGCCGGGTCGGAGTTTCTATTCCAATTTCGCAAACTTGTATGCAAATGCACTGATATAGCACGCGAAACAGCGATTCCGCACAGAAATACACTTCTGAAACGAAGAATCGTCGAATCTGACATAAGCTCGAATGAATCGTGGTCGTGCTTGCCGAATCGGAGTTTCCGTGCCAATTTCGCATACTTGAATGCAAATGCACTGATATAGCACGCGAAACAGCGATTCCGCACAGAAATACACTTCTGAAACGAAGAATCGTCGAATCTGACATAAGCTCGAATAAATCGTGATCGTGATTGCCGGGTCGGAGTTTCAATTCCAATTTCTCATACTTGCATGCAAATGCACTGATCTAGCGCGCGAAACAGCGATTCCGCACAGAAATACACTTCTCAAATGAAGAATCGTCGAATCTGACATAAGCTCGAATAAATCGTGATCGTGCTTGCCGAATCGGAGTTTCCGTGCCAATTTCGCATATTTGCATACAAATGCACTGATCTAGCACGCTAAACAGCGATTCCGTACAGAAATTCATTTCTGAAACGAATAATCGTCGAATCTGACATAGGCTCGAATAAATTGTGATCGTGCTTGCCGGGTCGGAGTTTCTATTCCAATTTCTCATACTTGCATGCAAATGCACTGATCTAGCGCGCGAAACAGCGATTCCGCACAGAAATACCCTTCTGAAACGAAGAATCGTCGAATCTGACATAAGCTCGAATAAATCGTGATCGTGCTTGCCGAATCGGAGTTTTCGTGCCAATTTCGCATATTTGCATACAAATGCACTGATCTAGCGCGCGAAACAGCGATTCCGCACAGAAATACACTTCTGAAACGAAGAATCGTCGAAACTGACATAGGCTATAATAAATTGTGATCGTGCTTGCCGGGTCGGAGTTTCAATTCCAATTTCGCATGCATGCAAATGCACTGATATAGCACGCGAAACAGCGATTCCGCACAGAAATACACTTCTGAAACGAAGAATCGTCGAATCTGACATAAGCTCGAATAAATCGTGATCGTGATTGCCGGGTCGGAGTTTCTATTCCAATTTCTCATACTTGCATGCAAATGCACTGATCTAGAGCGCGAAACAGCGATTCCGCACAGTAATACACTTCTCAAACGAAGAATCGTCGAAACTGACATAGGCTCGAATAAATCGTGATCGTGATTGCCGGGTCGGAGTTTCTATTCCAATTTCGCATACTTGCATGCAAATGCACTGATATAGCACGCGAAACAGCGATTCCGCACAGAAATACACTTCTCAAACGAAGAATCGTCGAATCTGACATAAGGACGAATAAATCGTGGTCGTGATTGCCGGGTCGGAGTTTCTATTCCAATTTCTCATACTTGCATGCAAATGCACTGATCTAGCGCGCGAAACAGCGATTCGGCACAGAAATTCACTTCTCAAACGAAGAATCGTCGAATCTGATATAAGGACAAATAAATCGTGGTCGTGCTTGCCGAATCGGAGTTTCCGTACTGTTCGGGATTCAAATTGAAGATTTATTAGTCGTTACGCCGACTGTCGATCGACGTTCGATCTGTTTTGTTGTGGTCTATATTTAGAGTCGAGCAGCGATCAATTGTTACCGTTTCGCTAGGCCACGGTGTGTTTATCGACACTCGTTACCGGTAAACATCTTCAATTTGAATCTCGGACAGTCATCTTCGAGGATCATGCGATCGATTATGATCCAATCGCGTGCGACCCCGCCTGTCGCTCGAAGAGTGTTTAAAAAGGCTCTCTTCGGTCTTCGCGATTATTCGTCTTTCGACCACGATCCACTGTTGTACATCGCACTCATATTACGATTATCACGGTGCATTCAGAATCATCTCCTTCTTCAAGTTAACTCCTTATCGTGTTCCTCACGCGCTCACGTCTGAGCGGTTCCGGATATCGGTGATTTCGATCGTCGATCGCCACCGAACATTTTGGTCCTTCGAGCCGGATCGCGAGGAAAATCAATTCAGTGAAGGAGTGTACGAGTTTCGTCATCATGGCACAGTCTCTCGAAGGGCACGTGCAGACGCAGCTGGCGATCGAACGAGCCCTCACCAACCTCAAGAAGCTGGGGAAAAATAACTGGACCAAATCCAACCTGCGGACAAGAATTGTTCACCTCCAGAACCAGTGGCGGAAGTTCGAGACGGGTCATTCCCACCTCTTCGCTACCATTCCATCGGACGACCGTGCGAGCATTCCGTACTTCCTGGAGGACCATTTCGCTGCAACGGAGGAGGTCTACCTGGACACGTTATCGTTCATGACGACTCATCTCGACGCGCTCACTCTCGATTCTCCAGGTCAGTCTGCTTCCGTGAGCGACGGACAAGCGTGTCTGTCGGTTCCCGAATCACAGCTTCCACGGATAGATCTACCGCAGTTTGAAGGCCGTTACGATAAATGGGAATCGTTCCGCGATAAATTCTTAGCTCTCATTATACATAATCGCTCGCTTCGCGATGTAACGCGCCTACATTATCTCGTTTCCGCATTAAAGGGTCGCGCTCTCGAAAGCATTGACAACTTATCGATAACCGAGGACAATTTCAAAATCGCGTGGAACACATTGAAAGGTCGATACGAAAATCCGCGGCGTATCATTTCCGCTCACATGTCGGAGTTGCAAAACATTCCTGCGTTATCTCGTGAATCTGCGACGGATTTGGAAAACCTTTGCGATCGTGTCGGCAGCATACTCAAGTCGCTGCAGAAAATCGGACGAACACCAGAGGATCTCTGGAACGACCATTTGGTCCATCTGGTTTCCCAAAAGCTAGACGGTCCGACGCGAAAGGCGTGGAAATTAAAAATCAGCGACGACGTTACACCTCCGTCTTTCGAAACTCTTCAGAAGTTTCTCGATTCTCGCGCTCGCGGTCTTGAGGAATTTTCAACTGAATCTGAATCCTCGCCCACATCGCGCTCGGAAACTCTGCCTCGTCCCACAGCTGGTTTTTCGCGAGTCCACGCAGCGACCACCTCGCAGTCTTCTACAACGTCGCGACCTATCTGTCCAGTGTGTAGGGCGTCACATGTTTTTAGTTCGTGCCCGAAATTCATGGCGCAAAACCCTAGCGGCCGCCGTGAACTAGTTCAAAGGTTTTCGCGCTGTTTTAATTGCTTGAGCGGTAATCATGTTCTACGAGACTGTGCGAGCAAGTACTTGTGCCGTGTGTGTCATAAGCGACATCATTCGCTATTGCATGAAGATGCACCTCGTTCCGCGCCGTCAGGTACAGCCTCGTCGCCGCTTCCGTCGGAAGATTCGTCCGCGATCAATTCGCATTTCGCGTCCACCCTCGCCACCTCGAGTTCAAGTATTCTTCTGGCCACCGCATGGGTTCAAATTCTTGTTCCGTCGGGCCGGTGCATCACCGTACGAGCCTTGGTCGATCAAGGATCCGAAGCCAGTTTCGTCACTGAATCTATGGTGCACCTATTGCGTGCGACGTGCACCCGCGTTGCGACATCCATTTCCGCCGTCGGAGGAGTTCACGCCGGTACGGTGCGTCGAGCCGTGCATCTCCTCGTAGCTCCTCGCGACTCCGACTCTCCGTCAGTCGAAACCACAGCGCTCGTTTTGAAATCGCTCTCCACGTACATGCCGAAACGTATTCAAAATGATCGAGCCCTCGCTCATTTATCGCAGCTTAAGTGGGCCGATTCTGATCCGTCGAGTTCCGCCGCGATTCATCTCCTTCTCGGCGCAGATGTGTATTCGCATATAATTCTCGACGGTCTCAAGAAGGGTTCAAGCGGGCAGCCTATTGCCCAGAATACAATTTTCGGTTGGGTAATCTCTGGTCCCGTATCATCTCCTCTCTCTCAACCTCGTTCGGAATCAAGCATCTCGATGCATCACTGTATCCAATACGACACTCTGTCGAACGATCTGCGCCGATTCTGGGAAATTGAGGAAATCCCTGCGCATTCCCCCCTCGCCAAGGAGGAAGAACAATGCGAACGGCATTTTCAAATGCACACGTCGCGATCATCCGATGGACGGTATATCGTCCGTCTCCCTTTCCGTAAGGGCCCCCCAATTGACATCGGTCACTCTCGTTCTGCTGCCGACAAGGTCCTACAATCAATTTATAGGAAATTTCAATTGCAACCCTCGCTAGCTGAGGAGTATAAGGAGTTCCTCCGAGATTACGAGAATCTTGGACACATGCGTCAAGCTCCCGATTTGCCTTCCTCTTCTCAATGCGTTTACATTCCACACCATCCGGTCCTACGTGCCGACAGCGTTACCACACATCTTCGCGTGGTTTTCAACGCCTCCAGTGTCACCTCAAACGGATCTACGCTAAATGATCATCTTATGCCGGGTCCCAAATTACAGCTCGATCTTCCTGCCGTCATTCTACGGTGGCGAACCTTTCGATTCGTTTATACTGCAGACATTGCCAAAATGTATCGCCAGATTCTGGTGGACGAACGCGATGTTGATTACCAACGCATCCTCTGGAAGCCCTCTCGTTCCGAGGACACGCAGGCATTTCAGTTACTGACCGTCACGTATGGGATGACCTGTGCTCCCTTCTTGGCTCTCCGCGTTCTTCAACAACTAATCAACGATGAAGGCAAACGATTTCCGTTAGCAGTTCCCGTACTTCGATCTCACATTTATGTCGACGATGTTCTTTTCGGGGGCAACGACCTGTCGGCTATTCGCCAATCTCGTGACCAGTTGGTCCGCCTTCTCCAATGCGGCCAAATGAAGCTACGAAAATGGGCCAGTAATACAACCGAATTTCTTTCCGACATTGACCAGGACGATCATGGACTAGCATGTTCCAAAACTCTCGCTCCCGACGATCGAGTCAAAATCCTCGGGATAAGTTGGAACCCCTCTCGAGATTCCTTCGAATTCAATGTCCATCTTTCTGATCCGCCACCGCTCACCAAACGCGCGATTCTTTCAACTATCGCAAAGTTGTACGACCCTCTCGGATGGGTCACTCCGGCGATAATCCCCGCAAAAATACTCATTCAAGCATTATGGCGCCTCAAAGTAGGATGGGACGACGTTATCCCGACTCAGTATCTTGAGCAATGGGAATCAATCTATTCCAAATTTTTGCTCCTGAACGGAATCCAGATTCCACGATGGATCGGGTTTATTCCGGTGGCTTCGCGAATTGAACTTCATGGTTTCGCGGACGCGTCGACGATCGCGTACGCAGCAGTCGTTTTCGTCCGTTGCACCTCGGCCGCCGGAACCACTCAAGTGTCGCTGGTTGCTGGAAAGTCCAAAGTCGCTCCTTTGACTCCTCTGACCATCCCGCGCCTTGAACTGCAAGCCGCAGTTCTCCTCAGTCGCCTGATGCATTTCGTGGCGTCCTCCCTCGACCTGATCGAAGTTCCATGCTACTGCTGGACCGACTCTACCGTAGCGCTTGCGTGGTTGAAATCTCATCCTTCCAAGTGGAAGATGTTCGTCGCCAATCGTGTTGCCGATGTGCAAACTCGTCTTCCTCACGCAATTTGGCAGCATGTTCCAACCACAGACAATCCCGCCGATTGTGCGTCACGTGGACTTTCTAGCGGAGAACTAGTCAAATCTCACCTTTGGTGGCACGGTCCATCCTGGCTTCTCGAGGATTCCACGGAATGGCCCCTCCAAACTCAATATTTCACGGTTGAAGACCAGTCCGAATCCAAGGTTGTGCTTCACAGCGTGGCTCCAGCTCCCGTTTGCGAGTTAGAATCTCGATTCTCTAGTTGGCCAAAACTAATGAGAGTAACGGCCTATATTCAACGTTTCGTCCGAAATGCTCGCTGTTGTCGCCGGTCCCGTCAAAGGTGTTTTCTAGGACGCGCCCTGTCCGCTCGCGAGGTCTCCGATGCAAAAAATTTTTGGTTGCGCCGCATTCAAGCAATTCAGTTTCCAGAAACCATTGCCGCTATCAAAAATAAAAAATCTCTCTCGTCAAAGGACTCACTCGAGTCTCTCAACCCGTTTATCGACGAGAATGGACTTCTTCGCGTCGGTGGCCGGCTGCGCAACGCAGTTTTACCCGTTCAATCGAAGCATCCGGTTGTTTTAGCTCCACACCCGTTAGTGCGCCTCATCATTGAACAAGCCCACGCACGGGCCTTGCATGCCGGTTTGCAGTTAACCCTCTATATTCTTCGTCAAGAATACTGGCTTCTCCGAGGTCGGAGTCAGGTGAAGGCTGTCATTCACGCATGTGTCAAATGTGTCCGCGAACGCGCCTCGATCCCGACCCAGATCATGGGAGATCTTCCTGCCGTGAGAGTGTCCCCGCCGAAAAAACCCTTTTCGCATTGCGGGCTGGATTACGCAGGCCCCGTTCTCATCCGCGCCTCCGCGGGTCGTGGGATCACTTCCCGCAAAGCCTATATAGCGCTTTTCATATGCATGGCCACCAAGGCGGTGCATTTGGAGTTAGTCGCGGATTACTCCACCTCAGCCTTTTTGAACGCATACGTCCGTTTTTGTTCTCGTCGAGGCCTACCGGAGAGCATGTATTCCGATAACGGAACAACGTTCGTCGGAGCAGATCGGGAATTGACCATGTCTTATCGCGCCGCTCTTCGAAATCCAGAATTCCAAAATCAAACCGCCAGTGATGGTGTTGTTTGGCACTTCAACCCCCCATCTGCCCCACATTTCGGCGGCCTATGGGAGGCCGGTGTTAAAAGCGTTAAACACCATCTCCGACGCGTTCTAGGCGATCGAAAACTGACGTTTGAAGAATTTACGACGCTCCTTTGCGCAATCGAGGCATGCCTCAATTCACGACCCATCTCACCTCTTTCCGATACTCTCGATGACGTCGTTCCGCTAACCCCAGGTCATTTTCTTATTGGATCTGCCCTCACAACCCCTCCGCAACCTTCGCTTCTGGATATCGCCGAAAATCGCCTCTCGCGATGGCAATTAGTTCGACATATGACCGAACGATTTTGGAAATTATGGCAGAACGATTACCTCAATACGCTTCAGCAACGCGGAAAGTGGCGTCGCCCCCGCCCTTCCATCTCGATAGGACAACTAGTCCTCCTTAGGAATTCAGACCTTCCTCCGTGTAAGTGGGAGCTGGGGCGAGTGGTGCAATTACATCCCGGCGACGACAACCACATTCGCGTCGTGACCGTCAAAACATCCACCTCATGTTTTAGGCGACCCATTGAGAAATTGTGTCCTTTGCCCGTAGCGTGCGAATCCGAAAGATAAAACAAACGATTATATTATTGTAAACTATGTAAAAAAAAAAAAAAAGATTCTGTCATTTAATCCGATTTCATTTTAGTATGCGTTCAGCTGACCGCCGCTCTTTCACGCACGCGTCAGCGCATCTCGCGTTCCAGTTCCGTCAAGGCGGGCGGCCTTTGAATTTCGTTCCGGCGTCGTCGAATTTTTTTTATGTATATAAGGCTCCCGCATTCGTATGGTGTTCACCGTTCCACGGCGGGCGGCATTCCGTTTTCGCAGATCTGGTATTAGCGTGCGCGGCATTGTAACACGCAATCCTTTTATCGTTTAAGTTCTTCCTTTAAATTTTTTGCGCTGCCGCACCCCGCCGCTTTCATTTGCGTATATTGCGTTTCGAAACTAATATTTCGAGGCGGGCGGTATGTTCGGGATTCAAATTGAAGATTTATTAGTCGTTACGCCGACTGTCGATCGACGTTCGATCTGTTTTGTTGTGGTCTATATTTAGAGTCGAGCAGCGATCAATTGTTACCGTTTCGCTAGGCCACGGTGTGTTTATCGACACTCGTTACCGGTAAACATCTTCAATTTGAATCTCGGACAGTCATCTTCGAGGATCATGCGATCGATTATGATCCAATCGCGTGCGACCCCGCCTGTCGCTCGAAGAGCGTTTAAAAAGGCTCTCTTCGGTCTTCGCGATTATTCGTCTTTCGACCACGATCCACTGTTGTACATCGCACTCATATTACGATTATCACGGTGCATTCAGAATCATCTCCTTCTTCAAGTTAACTCCTTATCGTGTTCCTCACGCGCTCACGTCTGAGCGGTTCCGGATATCGGTGATTTCGATCGTCGATCGCCACCGAACACGTACCAATTTCGCATATTTGCATACAAATGCACTGATCTAGCACGCTAAACAGCGATTCCGTACAGAAATTCATTTGTGAAACGAATAATCGTCGAATCTGACATAGGCTCGAATAAATTGTGATCGTGCTTGCCGGGTCGGAGTTTCAATTCCAATTCCGCATGCATGCAAATGCACTGATATAGGACGCGTAACAGCGATTCCGCACAGAAATACACTTCTGAAACGAAGAATCGTCGAATCTGACATAAACTCGAATAAATCGTGATCGTGATTGCCGGGTCGGAGTTTCTATTCCAATTTCTCATACTTGCATGCAAATGCACTGATCTAGCGCGCGAAATAGCGATTCCGCACAGATATACACTTCTGAAACGAAGAATCGTCGAATCTGACATAAGCTCGAATAAATCGTGGTCGTGCTTGCCGAATCGGAGTTTCCGTGCCAATTTCGCATATTTGCATACAAATGCACTGATCTAGCACGCGTAACAGCGATTCCGTACAGAAATTCATTTGTGAAACGAATAATCGTCGAATCTGACATAGGCTAGAATAAATTGTGATCGTGCTTGCCGGGTCGGAGTTTCAATTCCAATTTCGCATGCATGCAAATGCACTGATATAGCACGCGAAACAGCGATTCCGCACAGAAATACACTTCTGAAACGAAGAATCGTCGAATCTGACATAAGCTCGAATAAATCGTGATCGTGATTGCCGGGACGGAGTTTCTATTCCAATTTCTCATACTTGCATGCAAATGCACTGATCTAGCGCGCGAAACAGCGATTCCGCACAGTAATACACTTCTCAAACGAAGAATCGTCGAAACTGACATAGGCTCGAATAAATTGTGATCGTACTTGCCGGGTCGGAGTTTCTATTCCCATTTCGCATACTTGCATGCAAATGCACTGATATAGCACGCGAAACAGCGATTCCGCACAGAAATACACTTCTCAAACGAAGAATCGTCGAATCTGACATAAGCTCAAATAAATCGTGGTCGTGCTTGCCGAATCGGAGTTTCCGTGCCAATTTCGCATACTTGCATGCAAATGCACTGATATAGCACGCGAAACAGCGATTCCGCACAGAAATACACTTCTGAAACGAAGAATCGTCGAATCTGACATAAGCTCGAATAAATCGTGATCGTGATTGCCGGGTCGGAGTATCTATTCCAATTTCTCATACTTGCATGCAAATGCACTGATCTAGAGCGCGAAACAGCGATTCCGCACAGAAATACACTTCTGAAACGAAGAATCGTCGAATCTGACATAAGCTCGAATAAATCGTGATCGTGCTTGCCGGGTCGGAGTTTTCGTGCCAATTTCGCATATTTGCATGCAAATGCACTGATCTAGCGCGCGAAACAGCGATTCCGCACAGAAATACACTTCTGAAACGAAGAATCGTCGAAACTGACATAGGCTCGAATAAATTGTGATCGTGCTTGCCGGGTCGGAGTTTCAATTCCAATTTCGCATGCATGCAAATGCACTGATATAGCACGCGAAACAGCGATTCCGCACAGAAATACACTTCTCAAACGAAGAATCGTCGAATCTGACATAAGCTCGAATAAATCGTGATCGTGATTGCCGGGTCGGAGTTTCTATTCCAATTTCTCATACTTGCATGCAAATGCACTGATCTAGCGCGCGAAACAGCGATTCCGCACAGAAATACACTTCTCAAACGAAGAATCGTCGAAACTGACATGGGCTCGAATAAATTGTGATCGTACTTGGCGGGTCGGAGTTTCTATTCCAATTTCTCATACTTGCATGCAAATACACTGATCTAGCGCGCGAAACAGCGGTTCCGCACAGTAATACACTTCTCAAACGAAGAATCGTCGAAACTGACATAGGCTATAATAAATTGTGATCGTACTTGCCGGGTCGGAGTTTCTATTCCAATTTCGCATACTTGCATGCAAATGCACTGATATAGCACGCGAAACAGCGATTCCGCACAGAAATACACTTCTCAAACGAAGAATCGTCGAATCTGACATAAGGACGAATAAATCGTGGTCGTGCTTGCCGAATCGGAGTTTCCGTGCCAATTTCGCATACTTGCATGCAAATGCACTGATATAGCACGCGAAACAGCGATTCCGCACAGAAATACACTTCTGAAACGAAGAATCGTCGAATCTGACATAAGCTCGAATAAATCGTGATCGTGATTGCCGGGTCGGAGTTTCTATTCCAATTTCTCATACTTGCATGCAAATGCACTGATCTAGCGCGCGAAACAGCGATTCCGCACAGAAATACACTTCTCAAACGAAGAATCGTCGAAACTGACATGGGCTCGAATAAATTGTGATCGTACTTGGCGGGTCGGAGTTTCTATTCCAATTTCTCATACTTGCATGCAAATACACTGATCTAGCGCGCGAAACAGCGGTTCCGCACAGTAATACACTTCTCAAACGAAGAATCGTCGAAACTGACATAGGCTATAATAAATTGTGATCGTACTTGCCGGGTCGGAGTTTCTATTCCAATTTCGCATACTTGCATGCAAATGCACTGATATAGCACGCGAAACAGCGATTCCGCACAGAAATACACTTCTGAAACGAAGAATCGTCGAATCTGACATAAACTCGAATAAATCGTGGTCGTGCTTGCCGAATCGGAGTTTCCGTGCCAATTTCGCATACTTGCATGCAAATGCACTGATATAGCACGCGAAACAGCGATTCCACACAGAAATACACTTCTGAAACGAAGAATCGTCGAATCTGACATAAGCTCGAATAAATCGTGATCGTGATTGCCGGGTCGGAGTTTCTATTCCAATTTCTCATACTTGCATGCAAATGCACTGATCTAGCGCGCGAAACAGCGGTTCCGCACAGAAATACACTTCTGAAACGAAGAATCGTCGAAACTGACATAGGCTCGAATAAATTGTGATCGTGCTTGCCGGGTCGGAGTTTCTATTCCAATTTCGCATACTTGCATGCAAATGCACTGATATAGCACGCGAAACAGCGATTCCGCACAGAAATACACTTCTGAAACGAAGAATAGTCGAATCTGACATAAGCTCGAATAAATCGTGATCGTGATTGCCGGGTCGGAGTTTCTATTCCAATTTCTCATACTTGCATGCAAATGCACTGATATAGCACGCGAAACAGCGATTCCGCACAGAAATACACTTCTGAAACGAAGAATCGTCGAATCTAACATAAGCTCGAATAAATCGTGATCGTGCTTGCCGGGTCGGAGTTTTCGTGCCAATTTCGCATATTTGCATGCAAATGCACTTATATAGCACGCGAAACAGCGATTCCGCACAGAAATACACTTCTGAAACGAAGAATCGTCGAATCTGACATAAGCTCGAATAAATCGTGGTCGTGCTTGCCGAATCGGAGTTTCCGTGCCAATTTCGCATACTTGCATGCAAATGCACTGATATAGCACGCGAAACAGCGATTCCGCACAGAAATACACTTCTGAAACGAAGAATCGTCGAATCTGACATAAGCTCGAATAAATCGTGATCGTGATTGCCGGGTCGGAGTTTCTATTCCAATTTCTCATACTTGCATGCAAATGCACTGATCTAGCGCGCGAAACAGCGATTCCGCACAGAAATACACTTCTCAAACGAAGAATCGTCGAATCTGACATAAGCTCGAATAAATCGTGATCGTGCTTGCCGAATCGGAGTTTTCGTGCCAATTTCGCATATTTGCATACAAATGCACTGATCTAGCACGCTAAACAGCGATTCCGCACAGAAATACACTTCTGAAACGAAGAATCGTCGAATCTGACATAAGCTCGAATAAATCGTGGTCGTGCTTGCCGAATCGGAGTTTCCGTACCAATTTCGCATATTTGCATACAAATGCACTGATCTAGCACGCTAAACAGCGATTCCGTACAGAAATTCATTTGTGAAACGAATAATTGTCGAATCTGACATAGGCTCGAATAAATTGTGATCGTGCTTGCCGGGTCGGAGTTTCTATTCCAATTTCGCATACTTGCATGCAAATGCACTGATATAGCACGCGAAACAGCGATTCCGCACAGAAATACACTTCTGAAACGAAGAATCGTCGAATCTGACATAAGCTCGAATAAATCGTGATCGTGCTTGCCGAATCGGAGTTTCCGTGCCAATTTCGCATATCTGCATACAAATGCACTGATCTAGCACGCGAAACAGCGATTCCGCACAGAAATACACTTCTGAAACGAAGAATCGTCGAATCTGACATAGCCTCGAATAAATTGTGATCGTGCTTGCCGGGTCGGAGTTTCTATTCCAATTTCGCAAACTTGTATGCAAATGCACTGATATAGCACGCGAAACAGCGATTCCGCACAGAAATACACTTCTGATACGAAGAATCGTCGAATCTGACATAAGCTCGAATGAATCGTGGTCGTGCTTGCCGAATCGGAGTTTCCGTGCCAATTTCGCATACTTGAATGCAAATGCACTGATATAGCACGCGAAACAGCGATTCCGCACAGAAATACACTTCTAAAACGAAGAATCGTCGAATCTGACATAAGCTCGAATAAATCGTGATCGTGATTGCCGGGTCGGAGTTTCAATTCCAATTTCTCATACTTGCATGCAAATGCACTGATCTAGCGCGCGAAACAGCGATTCCGCACAGAAATACACTTCTCAAACGAAGAATCGTCGAATCTGACATAAGCTCGAATAAATCGTGATCGTGCTTGCCGAGTCGGAGTTTCCGTGCCAATTTCGCATATTTGCATACAAATGCACTGATCTAGCACGCTAAACAGCGATTCCGTACAGAAATTCATTTGTGAAACGAATAATCGTCGAATCTGACATAGGCTCGAATAAATTGTGATCGTGCTTGCCGGGTCGGAGTTTCAATTCCAATTTCGCATGCATGCAAATGCACTGATATAGAACGCGTAACAGCGATTCCGCACAAAAATACCCTTCTGAAACGAAGAATCGACCGAATCTGACATAAACTCGAATAAATCGTGATCGTGATTGCCGGGTCGGAGTTTCTATTCCAATTTCTCATACTTGCATGCAAATGCACTGATCTAGCGCGCGAAACAGCGATTCCGCACAGAAATACACTTCTCAAACGAAGAATCGTCGAATCTGACATAAGGACGAATAAATCGTGGTCGTGCTTGCCGAATCGGAGTTTCCGTACCAATTTCGCATATTTGCATACAAATGCACTGATCTAGCTCGCGAAACAGCGATTCCGCACAGAAATACACTTCTGAAACGAAGAATCGTCGAATCTGACATAAGCTCGAATAAATCGTGATCGTGCTTGCCGGGTCGGAGTTTTCGTGCCAATTTCGCATATTTGCATGCAAATGCACTGATCTAGCGCGCGAAACAGCGATTCCGCACAGAAATACACTTCTGAAACGAAGAATCGTCGAATCTGACATAAGCTCGAATAAATCGTGATCGTGATTGCCGGGTCGGAGTTTCTATTCCAATTTCTCATACTTGCATGCAAATGCACTGATCTAGCGCGCGAAACAGCGATTCCGCACAGAAATACACTTCTCAAACGAAGAATCGTCGAAACTGACATGGGCTCGAATAAATTGTGATCGTTCTTGGCGGGTCGGAGTTTCTATTCCAATTTCTCATACTTGCATGCAAATACACTGATCTAGCGCGCGAAACAGCGGTTCCGCACAGTAATACACTTCTCAAACGAAGAATCGTCGAAACTGACATAGGCTATAATAAATTGTGATCGTACTTGCCGGGTCGGAGTTTCTATTCCAATTTCGCATACTTGCATGCAAATGCACTGATATAGCACGCGAAACAGCGATTCCGCACAGAAATACACTTCTGAAACGAAGAATCGTCGAATCTGACATAGGCTCGAATAAATTGTGATCGTGCTTGCCGGGTCGGAGTTTCTATTCCAATTTCGCAAACTTGTATGCAAATGCACTGATATAGCACGCGAAACAGCGATTCCGCACAGAAATACACTTCTGAAACGAAGAATCGTCGAATCTGACATAAGCTCGAATGAATCGTGGTCGTGCTTGCCGAATCGGAGTTTCCGTGCCAATTTCGCATACTTGAATGCAAATGCACTGATATAGCACGCGAAACAGCGATTCCGCACAGAAATACACTTCTAAAACGAAGAATCGTCGAATCTGACATAAGCTCGAATAAATCGTGATCGTGATTGCCGGGTCGGAGTTTCAATTCCAATTTCTCATACTTGCATGCAAATGCACTGATCTAGCGCGCGAAACAGCGATTCCGCACAGAAATACACTTCTCAAACGAAGAATCGTCGAATCTGACATAAGCTCGAATAAATCGTGATCGTGCTTGCCGAGTCGGAGTTTCCGTGCCAATTTCGCATATTTGCATACAAATGCACTGATCTACACGCTAAACAGCGATTCCGTACAGAAATTCATTTGTGAAACGAATAATCGTCGAATCTGACATAGGCTCGAATAAATTGTGATCGTGCTTGCCGGGTCGGAGTTTCAATTCCAATTTCGCATGCATGCAAATGCACTGATATAGAACGCGTAACAGCGATTCCGCACAAAAATACCCTTCTGAAACGAAGAATCGACCGAATCTGACATAAACTCGAATAAATCGTGATCGTGATTGCCGGGTCGGAGTTTCTATTCCAATTTCTCATACTTGCATGCAAATGCATTGATCTAGCGCGCGAAACAGCGATTCCGCACAGAAATACACTTCTCAAACGAAGAATCGTCGAATCTGACATAAGGACGAATAAATCGTGGTCGTGCTTGCCGAATCGGAGTTTCCGTACCAATTTCGCATATTTGCATACAAATGCACTGATCTAGCTCGCGAAACAGCGATTCCGCACGAAATACACTTCTGAAACGAAGAATCGTCGAATCTGACATAAGCTCGAATAAATCGTGATCGTGCTTGCCGGGTCGGAGTTTTCGTGCCAATTTCGCATATTTGCATGCAAATGCACTGATCTAGCGCGCGAAACAGCGATTCCGCACAGAAATACACTTCTGAAACGAAGAATCGTCGAATCTGACATAGGCTCGAATAAATTGTGATCGTGCTTGCCGGGTCGGAGTTTCAATTCCAATTTCGCATGCATGCAAATGCACTGATATAGCACGCGAAACAGCGATTCCGCACAGAAATACACTTCTCAAACGAAGAATCGTCGAAACTGACATGGGCTCGAATAAATTGTGATCGTACATGGCGGGTCGGAGTTTCTATTCCAATTTCTCATACTTGCATGCAAATACACTGATCTAGCGCGCGAAACAGCGGTTCCGCACAGTAATACACTTCTCAAACGAAGAATCGTCGAAACTGACATAGGCTATAATAAATTGTGATCGTACTTGCCGGGTCGGAGTTTCTATTCCAATTTCGCATACTTGCATGCAAATGCACTGATATAGCACGCGAAACAGCGATTCCGCACAGAAATACACTTCTGAAACGAAGAATCGTCGAATCTGACATAAGCTCGAATAAATCGTGGTCGTGCTTGCCGAATCGGAGTTTCCGTGCCAATTTCGCATACTTGCATGCAAATGCACTGATATAGCACGCGAAACAGCGATTCCACACAGAAATACACTTCTGAAACGAAGAATCGTCGAATCTGACATAAGCTCGAATAAATCGTGATCGTGATTGCCGGGTCGGAGTTTCTATTCCAATTTCTCATACTTGCATGCAAATGCACTGATATAGCACGCGAAACAGCGATTCCGCACAGAAATACACTTCTGAAACGAAGAATCGTCGAATCTGACATAAGCTCGAATAAATCGTGATCGTGCTTGCCGGGTCGGAGTTTTCGTGCCAATTTCGCATATTTGCATGCAAATGCACTTATATAGCACGCGAAACAGCGATTCCGCACAGAAATACACTTCTGAAACGAAGAATCGTCGAATCTGACATAAGCTCGAATAAATCGTGGTCGTGCTTGCCGAATCGGAGTTTCCGTGCCAATTTCGCATACTTGCATGCAAATACACTGATATAGCACGCGAAACAGCGATTCCGCACAGAAATACACTTCTGAAACGAAGAATCGTCGAATCTGACATAAGCTCGAATAAATCGTGATCGTGATTGCCGGGTCGGAGTTTCTATTCCAATTTCTCATACTTGCATGCAAATGCACTGATCTAGCGCGCGAAACAGCGATTCCGCACAGAAATACACTTCTCAAACGAAGAATCGTCGAATCTGACATAAGCTCGAATAAATCGTGATCGTGCTTGCCGAATCGGAGTTTTCGTGCCAATTTCGCATATTTGCATACAAATGCACTGATCTAGCACGCTAAACAGCGATTCCGTACAGAAATTCATTTGTGAAACGAATAATTGTCGAATCTGACATAGGCTCGAATAAATTGTGATCGTGCTTGCCGGGTCGGAGTTTCTATTCCAATTTCGCATACTTGCATGCAAATGCACTGATATAGCACGCGAAACAGCGATTCCGCACAGAAATACACTTCTGAAACGAAGAATCGTCGAATCTGACATAAGCTCGAATAAATCGTGATCGTGCTTGCCGAATCGGAGTTTCCGTGCCAATTTCGCATATCTGCATACAAATGCACTGATCTAGCACGCGAAACAGCGATTCCGCACAGAAATACACTTCTGAAACGAAGAATCGTCGAATCTGACATAGGCTCGAATAAATTGTGATCGTGCTTGCCGGGTCGGAGTTTCTATTCCAATTTCGCAAACTTGTATGCAAATGCACTGATATAGCACGCGAAACAGCGATTCCGCACAGAAATACACTTCTGAAACGAAGAATCGTCGAATCTGACATAAGCTCGAATGAATCGTGGTCGTGCTTGCCGAATCGGAGTTTCCGTGCCAATTTCGCATACTTGAATGCAAATGCACTGATATAGCACGCGAAACAGCGATTCCGCACAGAAATACACTTCTAAAACGAAGAATCGTCGAATCTGACATAAGCTCGAATAAATCGTGATCGTGATTGCCGGGTCGGAGTTTCAATTCCAATTTCTCATACTTGCATGCAAATGCACTGATCTAGCGCGCGAAACAGCGATTCCGCACAGAAATACACTTCTCAAACGAAGAATCGTCGAATCTGACATAAGCTCGAATAAATCGTGATCGTGCTTGCCGAGTCGGAGTTTCCGTGCCAATTTCGCATATTTGCATACAAATGCACTGATCTAGCACGCTAAACAGCGATTCCGTACAGAAATTCATTTGTGAAACGAATAATCGTCGAATCTGACATAGGCTCGAATAAATTGTGATCGTGCTTGCCGGGTCGGAGTTTCAATTCCAATTTCGCATGCATGCAAATGCACTGATATAGGACGCGTAACAGCGATTCCGCACAAAAATACCCTTCTGAAACGAAGAATCGACCGAATCTGACATAAACTCGAATAAATCGTGATCGTGATTGCCGGGTCGGAGTTTCTATTCCAATTTCTCATACTTGCATGCAAATGCACTGATCTAGCGCGCGAAACAGCGATTCCGCACAGAAATACACTTCTCAAACGAAGAATCGTCGAATCTGACATAAGGACGAATAAATCGTGGTCGTGCTTGCCGAATCGGAGTTTCCGTGCCAATTTCGCATACTTGCATGCAAATGCACTGATATAGCACGCGAAACAGCGATTCCGCACAGAAATACACTTCTGAAACGAAGAATCGTCGAATCTGACATAAGCTCGAATAAATCGTGATCGTGATTGCCGGGTCGGAGTTTCTATTCCAATTTCTCATACTTGCATGCAAATGCACTGATCTAGCGCGCGAAACAGCGATTCCGCACAGAAATACACTTCTCAAACGAAGAATCGTCGAAACTGACATGGGCTCGAATAAATTGTGATCGTACTTGGCGGGTCGGAGTTTCTATTCCAATTTCTCATACTTGCATGCAAATACACTGATCTAGCGCGCGAAACAGCGGTTCCGCACAGTAATACACTTCTCAAACGAAGAATCGTCGAAACTGACATAGGCTATAATAAATTGTGATCGTACTTGCCGGGTCGGAGTTTCTATTCCAATTTCGCATACTTGCATGCAAATGCACTGATATAGCACGCGAAACAGCGATTCCGCACAGAAATACACTTCTGAAACGAAGAATCGTCGAATCTGACATAAGCTCGAATAAATCGTGGTCGTGCTTGCCGAATCGGAGTTTCCGTGCCAATTTCGCATACTTGCATGCAAATGCACTGATATAGCACGCGAAACAGCGATTCCACACAGAAATACACTTCTGAAACGAAGAATCGTCGAATCTGACATAAGCTCGAATAAATCGTGATCGTGATTGCCGGGTCGGAGTTTCTATTCCAATTTCTCATACTTGCATGCAAATGCACTGATCTAGCGCGCGAAACAGCGGTTCCGCACAGAAATACACTTCTGAAACGAAGAATCGTCGAAACTGACATAGGCTCGAATAAATTGTGATCGTGCTTGCCGGGTCGGAGTTTCTATTCCAATTTCGCATACTTGCATGCAAATGCACTGATATAGCACGCAAAACAGCGATTCCGCACAGAAATACACTTCTGAAACGAAGAATCGTCGAATCTGACATAAGCTCGAATAAATCGTGATCGTGATTGCCGGGTCGGAGTTTCTATTCCAATTTCTCATACTTGCATGCAAATGCACTGATATAGCACGCGAAACAGCGATTCCGCACAGAAATACACTTCTGAAACGAAGAATCGTCGAATCTGACATAAGCTCGAATAAATCGTGATCGTGCTTGCCGGGTCGGAGTTTTCGTGCCAATTTCGCATATTTGCATGCAAATGCACTTATATAGCACGCGAAACAGCGATTCCGCACAGAAATACACTTCTGAAACGAAGAATCGTCGAATCTGACATAAGCTCGAATAAATCGTGGTCGTGCTTGCCGAATCGGAGTTTCCGTGCCAATTTCGCATACTTGCATGCAAATGCACTGATATAGCACGCGAAACAGCGATTCCGTACAGAAATTCATTTGTGAAACGAATAATTGTCGAATCTGACATAGGCTCGAATAAATTGTGATCGTGCTTGCCGGGTCGGAGTTTCTATTCCAATTTCGCATACTTGCATGCAAATGCACTGATATAGCACGCGAAACAGCGATTCCGCACAGAAATACACTTCTGAAACGAAGAATCGTCGAATCTGACATAAGCTCGAATAAATCGTGATCGTGCTTGCCGAATCGGAGTTTCCGTGCCAATTTCGCATATCTGCATACAAATGCACTGATCTAGCACGCGAAACAGCGATTCCGCACAGAAATACACTTCTGAAACGAAGAATCGTCGAATCTGACATAGGCTCGAATAAATTGTGATCGTGCTTGCCGGGTCGGAGTTTCTATTCCAATTTCGCAAACTTGTATGCAAATGCACTGATATAGCACGCGAAACAGCGATTCCGCACAGAAATACACTTCTGAAACGAAGAATCGTCGAATCTGACATAAGCTCGAATGAATCGTGGTCGTGCTTGCCGAATCGGAGTTTCCGTGCCAATTTCGCATACTTGAATGCAAATGCACTGATATAGCACGCGAAACAGCGATTCCGCACAGAAATACACTTCTAAAACGAAGAATCGTCGAATCTGACATAAGCTCGAATAAATCGTGATCGTGATTGCCGGGTCGGAGTTTCAATTCCAATTTCTCATACTTGCATGCAAATGCACTGATCTAGCGCGCGAAACAGCGATTCCGCACAGAAATACACTTCTCAAACGAAGAATCGTCGAATCTGACATAAGCTCGAATAAATCGTGATCGTGCTTGCCGAGTCGGAGTTTCCGTGCCAATTTCGCATATTTGCATACAAATGCACTGATCTAGCACGCTAAACAGCGATTCCGTACAGAAATTCATTTGTGAAACGAATAATCGTCGAATCTGACATAGGCTCGAATAAATTGTGATCGTGCTTGCCGGGTCGGAGTTTCAATTCCAATTTCGCATGCATGCAAATGCACTGATATAGAACGCGTAACAGCGATTCCGCACAAAAATACCCTTCTGAAACGAAGAATCGACCGAATCTGACATAAACTCGAATAAATCGTGATCGTGATTGCCGGGTCGGAGTTTCTATTCCAATTTCTCATACTTGCATGCAAATGCACTGATCTAGCGCGCGAAACAGCGATTCCGCACAGAAATACACTTCTCAAACGAAGAATCGTCGAATCTGACATAAGGACGAATAAATCGTGGTCGTGCTTGCCGAATCGGAGTTTCCGTACCAATTTCGCATATTTGCATACAAATGCACTGATCTAGCTCGCGAAACAGCGATTCCGCACAGAAATACACTTCTGAAACGAAGAATCGTCGAATCTGACATAAGCTCGAATAAATCGTGATCGTGCTTGCCGGGTCGGAGTTTTCGTGCCAATTTCGCATATTTGCATGCAAATGCACTGATCTAGCGCGCGAAACAGCGATTCCGCACAGAAATACACTTCTGAAACGAAGAATCGTCGAAACTGACATAGGCTCGAATAAATTGTGATCGTGCTTGCCGGGTCGGAGTTTCAATTCCAATTTCGCATGCATGCAAATGCACTGATATAGCACGCGAAACAGCGATTCCGCACAGAAATACACTTCTGAAACGAAGAATCGTCGAATCTGACATAAGCTCGAATAAATCGTGATCCTGATTGCCGGGTCGGAGTTTCTATTCCAATTTCTCATACTTGCATGCAAATGCACTGATATAGCACGCGAAACAGCGATTCCGCACAGAAATACACTTCTGAAACGAAGAATCGTCGAATCTGACATAAGCTCGAATAAATCGTGGTCGTGCTTGCCGAATCGGAGTTTCCGTGCCAATTTCGCATACTTGCATGCAAATGCACTGATATAGCACGCGAAACAGCGATTCCGTACAGAAATTCATTTGTGAAACGAATAATTGTCGAATCTGACATAGGCTCGAATAAATTGTGATCGTGCTTGCCGGGTCGGAGTTTCTATTCCAATTTCGCATACTTGCATGCAAATGCACTGATATAGCACGCGAAACAGCGATTCCGCACAGAAATACACTTCTGAAACGAAGAATCGTCGAATCTGACATAAGCTCGAATAAATCGTGATCGTGCTTGCCGAATCGGAGTTTCCGTGCCAATTTCGCATATCTGCATACAAATGCACTGATCTAGCACGCGAAACAGCGATTCCGCACAGAAATACACTTCTGAAACGAAGAATCGTCGAATCTGACATAGGCTCGAATAAATTGTGATCGTGCTTGCCGGGTCGGAGTTTCTATTCCAATTTCGCAAACTTGTATGCAAATGCACTGATATAGCACGCGAAACAGCGATTCCGCACAGAAATACACTTCTGAAACGAAGAATCGTCGAATCTGACATAAGCTCGAATGAATCGTGGTCGTGCTTGCCGAATCGGAGTTTCCGTGCCAATTTCGCATACTTGAATGCAAATGCACTGATATAGCACGCGAAACAGCGATTCCGCACAGAAATACACTTCTAAAACGAAGAATCGTCGAATCTGACATAAGCTCGAATAAATCGTGATCGTGATTGCCGGGTCGGAGTTTCAATTCCAATTTCTCATACTTGCATGCAAATGCACTGATCTAGCGCGCGAAACAGCGATTCCGCACAGAAATACACTTCTCAAACGAAGAATCGTCGAATCTGACATAAGCTCGAATAAATCGTGATCGTGCTTGCCGAGTCGGAGTTTCCGTGCCAATTTCGCATATTTGCATACAAATGCACTGATCTAGCACGCTAAACAGCGATTCCGTACAGAAATTCATTTGTGAAACGAATAATCGTCGAATCTGACATAGGCTCGAATAAATTGTGATCGTGCTTGCCGGGTCGGAGTTTCTATTCCAATTTCGCATACTTGCATGCAAATGCACTGATATAGCACGCGAAACAGCGATTCCGCACAGAAATACACTTCTGAAACGAAGAATCGTCGAATCTGACATAAGCTCGAATAAATCGTGATCGTGCTTGCCGAATCGGAGTTTCCGTGCCAATTTCGCATATCTGCATACAAATGCACTGATCTAGCACGCGAAACAGCGATTCCGCACAGAAATACACTTCTGAAACGAAGAATCGTCGAATCTGACATAGGCTCGAATAAATTGTGATCGTGCTTGCCGGGTCGGAGTTTCTATTCCAATTTCGCAAACTTGTATGCAAATGCACTGATATAGCACGCGAAACAGCGATTCCGCACAGAAATACACTTCTGAAACGAAGAATCGTCGAATCTGACATAAGCTCGAATGAATCGTGGTCGTGCTTGCCGAATCGGAGTTTCCGTGCCAATTTCGCATACTTGAATGCAAATGCACTGATATAGCACGCGAAACAGCGATTCCGCACAGAAATACACTTCTAAAACGAAGAATCGTCGAATCTGACATAAGCTCGAATAAATCGTGATCGTGATTGCCGGGTCGGAGTTTCAATTCCAATTTCTCATACTTGCATGCAAATGCACTGATCTAGCGCGCGAAACAGCGATTCCGCACAGAAATACACTTCTCAAACGAAGAATCGTCGAATCTGACATAAGCTCGAATAAATCGTGATCGTGCTTGCCGAGTCGGAGTTTCCGTGCCAATTTCGCATATTTGCATACAAATGCACTGATCTAGCACGCTAAACAGCGATTCCGTACAGAAATTCATTTGTGAAACGAATAATCGTCGAATCTGACATAGGCTCGAATAAATTGTGATCGTGCTTGCCGGGTCGGAGTTTCAATTCCAATTTCGCATGCATGCAAATGCACTGATATAGAACGCGTAACAGCGATTCCGCACAAAAATACCCTTCTGAAACGAAGAATCGACCGAATCTGACATAAACTCGAATAAATCGTGATCGTGATTGCCGGGTCGGAGTTTCTATTCCAATTTCTCATACTTGCATGCAAATGCACTGATCTAGCGCGCGAAACAGCGATTCCGCACAGAAATACACTTCTCAAACGAAGAATCGTCGAATCTGACATAAGGACGAATAAATCGTGGTCGTGCTTGCCGAATCGGAGTTTCCGTACCAATTTCGCATATTTGCATACAAATGCACTGATCTAGCTCGCGAAACAGCGATTCCGCACAGAAATACACTTCTGAAACGAAGAATCGTCGAATCTGACATAAGCTCGAATAAATCGTGATCGTGCTTGCCGGGTCGGAGTTTTCGTGCCAATTTCGCATATTTGCATGCAAATGCACTGATCTAGCGCGCGAAACAGCGATTCCGCACAGAAATACACTTCTGAAACGAAGAATCGTCGAAACTGACATAGGCTCGAATAAATTGTGATCGTGCTTGCCGGGTCGGAGTTTCAATTCCAATTTCGCATGCATGCAAATGCACTGATATAGCACGCGAAACAGCGATTCCGCACAGAAATACACTTCTGAAACGAAGAATCGTCGAATCTGACATAAGCTCGAATAAATCGTGATCCTGATTGCCGGGTCGGAGTTTCTATTCCAATTTCTCATACTTGCATGCAAATGCACTGATATAGCACGCGAAACAGCGATTCCGCACAGAAATACACTTCTCAAACGAAGAATCGTCGAATCTGACATAAGCTCAAATAAATCGTGGTCGTGCTTGCCGAATCGGAGTTTCCGTGCCAATTTCGCATACTTGCATGCAAATGCACTGATATAGCACGCGAAACAGCGATTCCGCACAGAAATACACTTCTGAAACGAAGAATCGTCGAATCTGACATAAGCTCGAATAAATCGTGATCGTGATTGCCGGGTCGGAGTATCTATTCCAATTTCTCATACTTGCATGCAAATGCACTGATCTAGAGCGCGAAACAGCGATTCCGCACAGAAATACACTTCTCAAACGAAGAATCGTCGAAACTGACATAGGCTCGAATAAATTCTGATCGTACTTGGCGGGTCGGAGATTCTATTCCAATTTCTCATACTTGCATGCAAATGCACTGATCTAGCGCGCGAAACAGCGATTCCGCACAGTAATACACTTCTCAAACGAAGAATCGTCGAAACTGACATAGGCTCGAATAAATTGTGATCGTACTTGCCGGGTCGGAGTTTCTATTCCAATTTCGCATACTTGCATGCAAATGCACTGATATAGCACGCGAAACAGCGATTCCGCACAGAAATACACTTCTGAAACGAAGAATCGTCGAATCTGACATAAGCTCGAATAAATCGTGGTCGTGCTTGCCGAATCGGAGTTTCCGTGCCAATTTCGCATACTTGCATGCAAATGCACTGATATAGCACGCGAAACAGCGATTCCGCACAGAAATACACTTCTGAAACGAAGAATCGTCGAATCTGACATAAGCTCGAATAAATCGTGATCGTGATTGCCGGGTCGGAGTTTCTATTCCAATTTCTCATACTTGCATGCAAATGCACTGATCTAGCGCGCGAAACAGCGATTCCGCACAGAAATACACTTCTCAAACGAAGAATCGTCGAATCTGACATAAGCTCGAATAAATCGTGATCGTGCTTGCCGAGTCGGAGTTTCCGTGCCAATTTCTCATATTTGCATACAAATGCACTGATCTAGCACGCTAAACAGCGATTCCGTACAGAAATTCATTTGTGAAACGAATAATCGTCGAATCTGACATAGGCTCGAATAAATTGTGATCGTGCTTGCCGGGTCGGAGTTTCAATTCCAATTTCGCATGCATGCAAATGCACTGATATAGAACGCGTAACAGCGATTCCGCACAAAAATACCCTTCTGAAACGAAGAATCGACCGAATCTGACATAAACTCGAATAAATCGTGATCGTGATTGCCGGGTCGGAGTTTCTATTCCAATTTCTCATACTTGCATGCAAATGCACTGATCTAGCGCGCGAAACAGCGATTCCGCACAGAAATACACTTCTCAAACGAAGAATCGTCGAAACTGACATGGGCCCGAATAAATTGTGATCGTACTTGGCGGGTCGGAGTTTCTATTCCAATTTCTCATACTTGCATGCAAATACACTGATCTAGCGCGCGAAACAGCGGTTCCGCACAGTAATACACTTCTCAAACGAAGAATCGTCGAAACTGACATAGGCTATAATAAATTGTGATCGTACTTGCCGGGTCGGAGTTTCTATTCCAATTTCGCATACTTGCATGCAAATGCACTGATATAGCACGCGAAACAGCGATTCCGCACAGAAATACACTTCTGAAACGAAGAATCGTCGAATCTGACATAAGCTCGAATAAATCGTGGTCGTGCTTGCCGAATCGGAGTTTCCGTGCCAATTTCGCATACTTGCATGCAAATGCACTGATATAGCACGCGAAACAGCGATTCCACACAGAAATACACTTCTGAAACGAAGAATCGTCGAATCTGACATAAGCTCGAATAAATCGTGATCGTGATTGCCGGGTCGGAGTTTCTATTCCAATTTCTCATACTTGCATGCAAATGCACTGATCTAGCGCGCGAAACAGCGGTTCCGCACAGAAATACACTTCTGAAACGAAGAATCGTCGAATCTGACATAAGCTCGAATAAATCGTGGTCGTGCTTGCCGAATCGGAGTTTCCGTGCCAATTTCGCATACCTGCATGCAAATGCACTGATATAGCACGCGAAACAGCGATTCCGCACAGAAATACACTTCTGAAACGAAGAATCGTCGAATCTGACATAAGCTCGAATAAATCGTGATCGTGATTGCCGGGTCGGAGTTTCTATTCCAATTTCTCATACTTGCATGCAAATGCACTGATATAGCACGCGAAACAGCGATTCCGCACAGAAATACACTTCTGAAACGAAGAATCGTCGAATCTGACATAAGCTCGAATAAATCGTGATCGTGCTTGCCGGGTCGGAGTTTTCGTGCCAATTTCGCATATTTGCATGCAAATGCACTTATATAGCACGCGAAACAGCGATTCCGCACAGAAATACACTTCTGAAACGAAGAATCGTCGAATCTGACATAAGCTCTAATAAATAGTGGTCGTGCTTGCCGAATCGGAGTTTCCGTGCCAATTTCGCATACTTGCATGCAAATGCACTGATATAGCACGCGAAACAGCGATTCCGCACAGAAATACACTTCTGAAACGAAGAATCGTCGAATCTGACATAAGCTCGAATAAATCGTGATCGTGATTGCCGGGTCGGAGTTTCTATTCCAATTTCTCATACTTGCATGCAAATGCACTGATCTAGCGCGCGAAACAGCGATTCCGCACAGAAATACACTTCTCAAACGAAGAATCGTCGAATCTGACATAAGCTCGAATAAATCGTGATCGTGCTTGCCGAATCGGAGTTTTCGTGCCAATTTCGCATATTTGCATACAAATGCACTGATCTAGCACGCTAAACAGCGATTCCGCACAGAAATACACTTCTGAAACGAAGAATCGTCGAATCTGACATAAGCTCGAATAAATCGTGGTCGTGCTTGCCGAATCGGAGTTTCCGTACCAATTTCGCATATTTGCATACAAATGCACTGATCTAGCACGCTAAACAGCGATTCCGTACAGAAATTCATTTGTGAAACGAATAATTGTCGAATCTGACATAGGCTCGAATAAATTGTGATCGTGCATGCCGGGTCGGAGTTTCTATTCCAATTTCGCATACTTGCATGCAAATGCACTGATATAGCACGCGAAACAGCGATTCCGCACAGAAATACACTTCTGAAACGAAGAATCGTCGAATCTGACATAAGCTCGAATAAATCGTGATCGTGCTTGCCGAATCGGAGTTTCCGTGCCAATTTCGCATATCTGCATACAAATGCACTGATCTAGCACGCGAAACAGCGATTCCGCACAGAAATACACTTCTGAAACGAAGAATCGTCGAATCTGACATAGGCTCGAATAAATTGTGATCGTGCTTGCCGGGTCGGAGTTTCTATTCCAATTTCGCAAACTTGTATGCAAATGCACTGATATAGCACGCGAAACAGCGATTCCGCACAGAAATACACTTCTGAAACGAAGAATCGTCGAATCTGACATAAGCTCGAATGAATCGTGGTCGTGCTTGCCGAATCGGAGTTTCCGTGCCAATTTCGCATACTTGAATGCAAATGCACTGATATAGCACGCGAAACAGCGATTCCGCACAGAAATACACTTCTAAAACGAAGAATCGTCGAATCTGACATAAGCTCGAATAAATCGTGATCGTGATTGCCGGGTCGGAGTTTCAATTCCAATTTCTCATACTTGCATGCAAATGCACTGATCTAGCGCGCGAAACAGCGATTCCGCACAGAAATACACTTCTCAAACGAAGAATCGTCGAATCTGACATAAGCTCGAATAAATCGTGATCGTGCTTGCCGAGTCGGAGTTTCCGTGCCAATTTCGCATATTTGCATACAAATGCACTGATCTAGCACGCTAAACAGCGATTCCGTACAGAAATTCATTTGTGAAACGAATAATCGTCGAATCTGACATAGGCTCGAATAAATTGTGATCGTGCTTGCCGGGTCGGAGTTTCAATTCCAATTTCGCATGCATGCAAATGCACTGATATAGAACGCGTAACAGCGATTCCGCACAAAAATACCCTTCTGAAACGAAGAATCGACCGAATCTGACATAAACTCGAATAAATCGTGATCGTGATTGCCGGGTCGGAGTTTCTATTCCAATTTCTCATACTTGCATGCAAATGCACTGATCTAGCGCGCGAAACAGCGATTCCGCACAGAAATACACTTCTCAAACGAAGAATCGTCGAATCTGACATAAGGACGAATAAATCGTGGTCGTGCTTGCCGAATCGGAGTTTCCGTACCAATTTCGCATATTTGCATACAAATGCACTGATCTAGCTCGCGAAACAGCGATTCCGCACAGAAATACACTTCTGAAACGAAGAATCGTCGAATCTGACATAAGCTCGAATAAATCGTGATCGTGCTTGCCGGGTCGGAGTTTTCGTGCCAATTTCGCATATTTGCATGCAAATGCACTGATCTAGCGCGCGAAACAGCGATTCCGCACAGAAATACACTTCTGAAACGAAGAATCGTCGAATCTGACATAAGCTCGAATAAATCGTGATCGTGATTGCCGGGTCGGAGTTTCTATTCCAATTTCTCATACTTGCATGCAAATGCACTGATCTAGCGCGCGAAACAGCGATTCCGCACAGAAATACACTTTTCAAACGAAGAATCGTCGAAACTGACATGGGCTCGAATAAATTGTGATCGTTCTTGGCGGGTCGGAGTTTCTATTCCAATTTCTCATACTTGCATGCAAATACACTGATCTAGCGCGCGAAACAGCGGTTCCGCACAGTAATACACTTCTCAAACGAAGAATCGTCGAAACTGACATAGGCTATAATAAATTGTGATCGTACTTGCCGGGTCGGAGTTTCTATTCCAATTTCGCATACTTGCATGCAAATGCACTGATATAGCACGCGAAACAGCGATTCCGCACAGAAATACACTTCTGAAACGAAGAATCGTCGAATCTGACATAGGCTCGAATAAATTGTGATCGTGCTTGCCGGGTCGGAGTTTCTATTCCAATTTCGCAAACTTGTATGCAAATGCACTGATATAGCACGCGAAACAGCGATTCCGCACAGAAATACACTTCTGAAACGAAGAATCGTCGAATCTGACATAAGCTCGAATGAATCGTGGTCGTGCTTGCCGAATCGGAGTTTCCGTGCCAATTTCGCATACTTGAATGCAAATGCACTGATATAGCACGCGAAACAGCGATTCCGCACAGAAATACACTTCTAAAACGAAGAATCGTCGAATCTGACATAAGCTCGAATAAATCGTGATCGTGATTGCCGGGTCGGAGTTTCAATTCCAATTTCTCATACTTGCATGCAAATGCACTGATCTAGCGCGCGAAACAGCGATTCCGCACAGAAATACACTTCTCAAACGAAGAATCGTCGAATCTGACATAAGCTCGAATAAATCGTGATCGTGCTTGCCGAGTCGGAGTTTCCGTGCCAATTTCGCATATTTGCATACAAATGCACTGATCTAGCACGCTAAACAGCGATTCCGTACAGAAATTCATTTGTGAAACGAATAATCGTCGAATCTGACATAGGCTCGAATAAATTGTGATCGTGCTTGCCGGGTCGGAGTTTCAATTCCAATTTCGCATGCATGCAAATGCACTGATATAGAACGCGTAACAGCGATTCCGCACAAAAATACCCTTCTGAAACGAAGAATCGACCGAATCTGACATAAACTCGAATAAATCGTGATCGTGATTGCCGGGTCGGAGTTTCTATTCCAATTTCTCATACTTGCATGCAAATGCATTGATCTAGCGCGCGAAACAGCGATTCCGCACAGAAATACACTTCTCAAACGAAGAATCGTCGAATCTGACATAAGGACGAATAAATCGTGGTCGTGCTTGCCGAATCGGAGTTTCCGTACCAATTTCGCATATTTGCATACAAATGCACTGATCTAGCTCGCGAAACAGCGATTCCGCACGAAATACACTTCTGAAACGAAGAATCGTCGAATCTGACATAAGCTCGAATAAATCGTGATCGTGCTTGCCGGGTCGGAGTTTTCGTGCCAATTTCGCATATTTGCATGCAAATGCACTGATCTAGCGCGCGAAACAGCGATTCCGCACAGAAATACACTTCTGAAACGAAGAATCGTCGAATCTGACATAGGCTCGAATAAATTGTGATCGTGCTTGCCGGGTCGGAGTTTCAATTCCAATTTCGCATGCATGCAAATGCACTGATATAGCACGCGAAACAGCGATTCCGCACAGAAATACACTTCTCAAACGAAGAATCGTCGAAACTGACATGGGCTCGAATAAATTGTGATCGTACATGGCGGGTCGGAGTTTCTATTCCAATTTCTCATACTTGCATGCAAATACACTGATCTAGCGCGCGAAACAGCGGTTCCGCACAGTAATACACTTCTCAAACGAAGAATCGTCGAAACTGACATAGGCTATAATAAATTGTGATCGTACTTGCCGGGTCGGAGTTTCTATTCCAATTTCTCATACTTGCATGCAAATGCACTGATCTAGCGCGCGAAACAGCGATTCCGCACAGAAATACACTTCTCAAACGAAGAATCGTCGAATCTGACATAAGCTCGAATAAATCGTGATCGTGCTTGCCGAATCGGAGTTTTCGTGCCAATTTCGCATATTTGCATACAAATGCACTGATCTAGCACGCTAAACAGCGATTCCGCACAGAAATACACTTCTGAAACGAAGAATCGTCGAATCTGACATAAGCTCGAATAAATCGTGGTCGTGCTTGCCGAATCGGAGTTTCCGTACCAATTTCGCATATTTGCATACAAATGCACTGATCTAGCACGCTAAACAGCGATTCCGTACAGAAATTCATTTGTGAAACGAATAATTGTCGAATCTGACATAGGCTCGAATAAATTGTGATCGTGCTTGCCGGGTCGGAGTTTCTATTCCAATTTCGCATACTTGCATGCAAATGCACTGATATAGCACGCGAAACAGCGATTCCGCACAGAAATACACTTCTGAAACGAAGAATCGTCGAATCTGACATAAGCTCGAATAAATCGTGATCGTGCTTGCCGAATCGGAGTTTCCGTGCCAATTTCGCATATCTGCATACAAATGCACTGATCTAGCACGCGAAACAGCGATTCCGCACAGAAATACACTTCTGAAACGAAGAATCGTCGAATCTGACATAGGCTCGAATAAATTGTGATCGTGCTTGCCGGGTCGGAGTTTCTATTCCAATTTCGCAAACTTGTATGCAAATGCACTGATATAGCACGCGAAACAGCGATTCCGCACAGAAATACACTTCTGAAACGAAGAATCGTCGAATCTGACATAAGCTCGAATGAATCGTGGTCGTGCTTGCCGAATCGGAGTTTCCGTGCCAATTTCGCATACTTGAATGCAAATGCACTGATATAGCACGCGAAACAGCGATTCCGCACAGAAATACACTTCTAAAACGAAGAATCGTCGAATCTGACATAAGCTCGAATAAATCGTGATCGTGATTGCCGGGTCGGAGTTTCAATTCCAATTTCTCATACTTGCATGCAAATGCACTGATCTAGCGCGCGAAACAGCGATTCCGCACAGAAATACACTTCTCAAACGAAGAATCGTCGAATCTGACATAAGCTCGAATAAATCGTGATCGTGCTTGCCGAGTCGGAGTTTCCGTGCCAATTTCGCATATTTGCATACAAATGCACTGATCTAGCACGCTAAACAGCGATTCCGTACAGAAATTCATTTGTGAAACGAATAATCGTCGAATCTGACATAGGCTCGAATAAATTGTGATCGTGCTTGCCGGGTCGGAGTTTCAATTCCAATTTCGCATGCATGCAAATGCACTGATATAGGACGCGTAACAGCGATTCCGCACAAAAATACCCTTCTGAAACGAAGAATCGACCGAATCTGACATAAACTCGAATAAATCGTGATCGTGATTGCCGGGTCGGAGTTTCTATTCCAATTTCTCATACTTGCATGCAAATGCACTGATCTAGCGCGCGAAACAGCGATTCCGCACAGAAATACACTTCTCAAACGAAGAATCGTCGAATCTGACATAAGGACGAATAAATCGTGGTCGTGCTTGCCGAATCGGAGTTTCCGTGCCAATTTCGCATACTTGCATGCAAATGCACTGATATAGCACGCGAAACAGCGATTCCGCACAGAAATACACTTCTGAAACGAAGAATCGTCGAATCTGACATAAGCTCGAATAAATCGTGATCGTGATTGCCGGGTCGGAGTTTCTATTCCAATTTCTCATACTTGCATGCAAATGCACTGATCTAGCGCGCGAAACAGCGATTCCGCACAGAAATACACTTCTCAAACGAAGAATCGTCGAAACTGACATGGGCTCGAATAAATTGTGATCGTACTTGGCGGGTCGGAGTTTCTATTCCAATTTCTCATACTTGCATGCAAATACACTGATCTAGCGCGCGAAACAGCGGTTCCGCACAGTAATACACTTCTCAAACGAAGAATCGTCGAAACTGACATAGGCTATAATAAATTGTGATCGTACTTGCCGGGTCGGAGTTTCTATTCCAATTTCGCATACTTGCATGCAAATGCACTGATATAGCACGCGAAACAGCGATTCCGCACAGAAATACACTTCTGAAACGAAGAATCGTCGAATCTGACATAAGCTCGAATAAATCGTGGTCGTGCTTGCCGAATCGGAGTTTCCGTGCCAATTTCGCATACTTGCATGCAAATGCACTGATATAGCACGCGAAACAGCGATTCCACACAGAAATACACTTCTGAAACGAAGAATCGTCGAATCTGACATAAGCTCGAATAAATCGTGATCGTGATTGCCGGGTCGGAGTTTCTATTCCAATTTCTCATACTTGCATGCAAATGCACTGATCTAGCGCGCGAAACAGCGGTTCCGCACAGAAATACACTTCTGAAACGAAGAATCGTCGAAACTGACATAGGCTCGAATAAATTGTGATCGTGCTTGCCGGGTCGGAGTTTCTATTCCAATTTCGCATACTTGCATGCAAATGCACTGATATAGCACGCAAAACAGCGATTCCGCACAGAAATACACTTCTGAAACGAAGAATCGTCGAATCTGACATAAGCTCGAATAAATCGTGATCGTGATTGCCGGGTCGGAGTTTCTATTCCAATTTCTCATACTTGCATGCAAATGCACTGATATAGCACGCGAAACAGCGATTCCGCACAGAAATACACTTCTGAAACGAAGAATCGTCGAATCTGACATAAGCTCGAATAAATCGTGATCGTGCTTGCCGGGTCGGAGTTTTCGTGCCAATTTCGCATATTTGCATGCAAATGCACTTATATAGCACGCGAAACAGCGATTCCGCACAGAAATACACTTCTGAAACGAAGAATCGTCGAATCTGACATAAGCTCGAATAAATCGTGGTCGTGCTTGCCGAATCGGAGTTTCCGTGCCAATTTCGCATACTTGCATGCAAATGCACTGATATAGCACGCGAAACAGCGATTCCGTACAGAAATTCATTTGTGAAACGAATAATTGTCGAATCTGACATAGGCTCGAATAAATTGTGATCGTGCTTGCCGGGTCGGAGTTTCTATTCCAATTTCGCATACTTGCATGCAAATGCACTGATATAGCACGCGAAACAGCGATTCCGCACAGAAATACACTTCTGAAACGAAGAATCGTCGAATCTGACATAAGCTCGAATAAATCGTGATCGTGCTTGCCGAATCGGAGTTTCCGTGCCAATTTCGCATATCTGCATACAAATGCACTGATCTAGCACGCGAAACAGCGATTCCGCACAGAAATACACTTCTGAAACGAAGAATCGTCGAATCTGACATAGGCTCGAATAAATTGTGATCGTGCTTGCCGGGTCGGAGTTTCTATTCCAATTTCGCAAACTTGTATGCAAATGCACTGATATAGCACGCGAAACAGCGATTCCGCACAGAAATACACTTCTGAAACGAAGAATCGTCGAATCTGACATAAGCTCGAATGAATCGTGGTCGTGCTTGCCGAATCGGAGTTTCCGTGCCAATTTCGCATACTTGAATGCAAATGCACTGATATAGCACGCGAAACAGCGATTCCGCACAGAAATACACTTCTAAAACGAAGAATCGTCGAATCTGACATAAGCTCGAATAAATCGTGATCGTGATTGCCGGGTCGGAGTTTCAATTCCAATTTCTCATACTTGCATGCAAATGCACTGATCTAGCGCGCGAAACAGCGATTCCGCACAGAAATACACTTCTCAAACGAAGAATCGTCGAATCTGACATAAGCTCGAATAAATCGTGATCGTGCTTGCCGAGTCGGAGTTTCCGTGCCAATTTCGCATATTTGCATACAAATGCACTGATCTAGCACGCTAAACAGCGATTCCGTACAGAAATTCATTTGTGAAACGAATAATCGTCGAATCTGACATAGGCTCGAATAAATTGTGATCGTGCTTGCCGGGTCGGAGTTTCAATTCCAATTTCGCATGCATGCAAATGCACTGATATAGAACGCGTAACAGCGATTCCGCACAAAAATACCCTTCTGAAACGAAGAATCGACCGAATCTGACATAAACTCGAATAAATCGTGATCGTGATTGCCGGGTCGGAGTTTCTATTCCAATTTCTCATACTTGCATGCAAATGCACTGATCTAGCGCGCGAAACAGCGATTCCGCACAGAAATACACTTCTCAAACGAAGAATCGTCGAATCTGACATAAGGACGAATAAATCGTGGTCGTGCTTGCCGAATCGGAGTTTCCGTACCAATTTCGCATATTTGCATACAAATGCACTGATCTAGCTCGCGAAACAGCGATTCCGCACAGAAATACACTTCTGAAACGAAGAATCGTCGAATCTGACATAAGCTCGAATAAATCGTGATCGTGCTTGCCGGGTCGGAGTTTTCGTGCCAATTTCGCATATTTGCATGCAAATGCACTGATCTAGCGCGCGAAACAGCGATTCCGCACAGAAATACACTTCTGAAACGAAGAATCGTCGAAACTGACATAGGCTCGAATAAATTGTGATCGTGCTTGCCGGGTCGGAGTTTCAATTCCAATTTCGCATGCATGCAAATGCACTGATATAGCACGCGAAACAGCGATTCCGCACAGAAATACACTTCTGAAACGAAGAATCGTCGAATCTGACATAAGCTCGAATAAATCGTGATCGTGCTTGCCGAATCGGAGTTTCCGTGCCAATTTCGCATATCTGCATACAAATGCACTGATCTAGCACGCGAAACAGCGATTCCGCACAGAAATACACTTCTGAAACGAAGAATCGTCGAATCTGACATAGGCTCGAATAAATTGTGATCGTGCTTGCCGGGTCGGAGTTTCTATTCCAATTTCGCAAACTTGTATGCAAATGCACTGATATAGCACGCGAAACAGCGATTCCGCACAGAAATACACTTCTGAAACGAAGAATCGTCGAATCTGACATAAGCTCGAATGAATCGTGGTCGTGCTTGCCGAATCGGAGTTTCCGTGCCAATTTCGCATACTTGAATGCAAATGCACTGATATAGCACGCGAAACAGCGATTCCGCACAGAAATACACTTCTAAAACGAAGAATCGTCGAATCTGACATAAGCTCGAATAAATCGTGATCGTGATTGCCGGGTCGGAGTTTCAATTCCAATTTCTCATACTTGCATGCAAATGCACTGATCTAGCGCGCGAAACAGCGATTCCGCACAGAAATACACTTCTCAAACGAAGAATCGTCGAATCTGACATAAGCTCGAATAAATCGTGATCGTGCTTGCCGAGTCGGAGTTTCCGTGCCAATTTCGCATATTTGCATACAAATGCACTGATCTAGCACGCTAAACAGCGATTCCGTACAGAAATTCATTTGTGAAACGAATAATCGTCGAATCTGACATAGGCTCGAATAAATTGTGATCGTGCTTGCCGGGTCGGAGTTTCAATTCCAATTTCGCATGCATGCAAATGCACTGATATAGAACGCGTAACAGCGATTCCGCACAAAAATACCCTTCTGAAACGAAGAATCGACCGAATCTGACATAAACTCGAATAAATCGTGATCGTGATTGCCGGGTCGGAGTTTCTATTCCAATTTCTCATACTTGCATGCAAATGCACTGATCTAGCGCGCGAAACAGCGATTCCGCACAGAAATACACTTCTCAAACGAAGAATCGTCGAATCTGACATAAGGACGAATAAATCGTGGTCGTGCTTGCCGAATCGGAGTTTCCGTACCAATTTCGCATATTTGCATACAAATGCACTGATCTAGCTCGCGAAACAGCGATTCCGCACAGAAATACACTTCTGAAACGAAGAATCGTCGAATCTGACATAAGCTCGAATAAATCGTGATCGTGCTTGCCGGGTCGGAGTTTTCGTGCCAATTTCGCATATTTGCATGCAAATGCACTGATCTAGCGCGCGAAACAGCGATTCCGCACAGAAATACACTTCTGAAACGAAGAATCGTCGAAACTGACATAGGCTCGAATAAATTGTGATCGTGCTTGCCGGGTCGGAGTTTCAATTCCAATTTCGCATGCATGCAAATGCACTGATATAGCACGCGAAACAGCGATTCCGCACAGAAATACACTTCTGAAACGAAGAATCGTCGAATCTGACATAAGCTCGAATAAATCGTGATCCTGATTGCCGGGTCGGAGTTTCTATTCCAATTTCTCATACTTGCATGCAAATGCACTGATATAGCACGCGAAACAGCGATTCCGCACAGAAATACACTTCTCAAACGAAGAATCGTCGAATCTGACATAAGCTCAAATAAATCGTGGTCGTGCTTGCCGAATCGGAGTTTCCGTGCCAATTTCGCATACTTGCATGCAAATGCACTGATATAGCACGCGAAACAGCGATTCCGCACAGAAATACACTTCTGAAACGAAGAATCGTCGAATCTGACATAAGCTCGAATAAATCGTGATCGTGATTGCCGGGTCGGAGTATCTATTCCAATTTCTCATACTTGCATGCAAATGCACTGATCTAGAGCGCGAAACAGCGATTCCGCACAGAAATACACTTCTCAAACGAAGAATCGTCGAAACTGACATAGGCTCGAATAAATTCTGATCGTACTTGGCGGGTCGGAGATTCTATTCCAATTTCTCATACTTGCATGCAAATGCACTGATCTAGCGCGCGAAACAGCGATTCCGCACAGTAATACACTTCTCAAACGAAGAATCGTCGAAACTGACATAGGCTCGAATAAATTGTGATCGTACTTGCCGGGTCGGAGTTTCTATTCCAATTTCGCATACTTGCATGCAAATGCACTGATATAGCACGCGAAACAGCGATTCCGCACAGAAATACACTTCTGAAACGAAGAATCGTCGAATCTGACATAAGCTCGAATAAATCGTGGTCGTGCTTGCCGAATCGGAGTTTCCGTGCCAATTTCGCATACTTGCATGCAAATGCACTGATATAGCACGCGAAACAGCGATTCCGCACAGAAATACACTTCTGAAACGAAGAATCGACCGAATCTGACATAAACTCGAATAAATCGTGATCGTGATTGCCGGGTCGGAGTTTCTATTCCAATTTCTCATACTTGCATGCAAATGCACTGATCTAGCGCGCGAAACAGCGATTCCGCACAGAAATACACTTCTCAAACGAAGAATCGTCGAATCTGACATAAGGACGAATAAATCGTGGTCGTGCTTGCCGAATCGGAGTTTCCGTACCAATTTCGCATATTTGCATACAAATGCACTGATCTAGCTCGCGAAACAGCGATTCCGCACAGAAATACACTTCTGAAACGAAGAATCGTCGAATCTGACATAAGCTCGAATAAATCGTGATCGTGCTTGCCGGGTCGGAGTTTTCGTGCCAATTTCGCATATTTGCATGCAAATGCACTGATCTAGCGCGCGAAACAGCGATTCCGCACAGAAATACACTTCTGAAACGAAGAATCGTCGAAACTGACATAGGCTCGAATAAATTGTGATCGTGCTTGCCGGGTCGGAGTTTCAATTCCAATTTCGCATGCATGCAAATGCACTGATATAGCACGCGAAACAGCGATTCCGCACAGAAATACACTTCTGAAACGAAGAATCGTCGAATCTGACATAAGCTCGAATAAATCGTGATCCTGATTGCCGGGTCGGAGTTTCTATTCCAATTTCTCATACTTGCATGCAGATGCACTGATATAGCACGCGAAACAGCGATTCCGCACAGAAATACACTTCTCAAACGAAGAATCGTCGAATCTGACATAAGCTCAAATAAATCGTGGTCGTGCTTGCCGAATCGGAGTTTCCGTGCCAATTTCGCATACTTGCATGCAAATGCACTGATATAGCACGCGAAACAGCGATTCCGCACAGAAATACACTTCTGAAACGAAGAATCGTCGAATCTGACATAAGCTCGAATAAATCGTGATCGTGATTGCCGGGTCGGAGTATCTATTCCAATTTCTCATACTTGCATGCAAATGCACTGATCTAGAGCGCGAAACAGCGATTCCGCACAGAAATACACTACTCAAACGAAGAATCGTCGAAACTGACATAGGCTCGAATAAATTCTGATCGTACTTGGCGGGTCGGAGATTCTATTCCAATTTCTCATACTTGCATGCAAATGCACTGATCTAGCGCGCGAAACAGCGATTCCGCACAGTAATACACTTCTCAAACGAAGAATCGTCGAAACTGACATAGGCTTGAATAAATTGTGATCGTACTTGCCGGGTCGGAGTTTCTATTCCAATTTCGCATACTTGCATGCAAATGCACTGATATAGCACGCGAAACAGCGATTCCGCACAGAAATACACTTCTGAAACGAAGAATCGTCGAATCTGACATAAGCTCGAATAAATCGTGATCGTGATTGCCGGGTCGGAGTTTCTATTCCAATTTCTCATACTTGCATGCAAATGCACTGATCTAGCGCGCGAAACAGCGATTCCGCACTGAAATACACTTCTGAAACGAAGAATCGTCGAATCTGACATAGGCTCGAATAAATTGTGATCGTGCTTGCCGGGTCGGAGTTTCTATTCCAATTTCGCAAACTTGTATGCAAATGCACTGATATAGCACGCGAAACAGCGATTCCGCACAGAAATACACTTCTGAAACGAAGAATCGTCGAATGTGACATAAGCTCGAATGAATCGTGGTCGTGCTTGCCGAATCGGAGTTTCCGTGCCAATTTCGCATACTTGAATGCAAATGCACTGATATAGCGCGCGAAACAGCGATTCCGCACAGAAATACACTTCTCAAACGAAGAATCGTCGAATCTGACATAAGCTCGAATAAATCGTGATCGTGCTTGCCGAATCGGAGTTTCCGTGCCAATTTCGCATATTTGCATACAAATGCACTGATCTAGCACGCTAAACAGCGATTCCGTACAGAAATTCATTTGTGAAACGAATAATCGTCGAATCTGACATAGGCTCGAATAAATTGTGATCGTGCTTGCCGGGTCGGAGTTTCAATTCCAATTTCGCATGCATGCAAATGCACTGATATAGGACGCGTAACAGCGATTCCGCACAGAAATACCCTTCTGAAACGAAGAATCGACCGAATCTGACATAAACTCGAATAAATCGTGATCGTGATTGCCGGGGCGGAGTTTCTATTCCAATTTCTCATACTTGCATGCAAATGCACTGATCTAGCGCGCGAAACAGCGATTCCGCACAGAAATACACTTCTCAAACGAAGAATCGTCGAATCTGACATAAGGACGAATAAATCGTGGTCGTGCTTGCCGAATCGGAGTTTCCGTACCAATTTCGCATATTTGCATACAAATGCACTGATCTAGCTCGCGAAACGGCGATTCCGCACAGAAATACACTTCTGAAACGAAGAATCGTCGAATCTGACATAAGCTCGAATAAATCGTGATCGTGCTTGCCGGGTCGGAGTTTTCGTGCCAATTTCGCATATTTGCATGCAAATGCACTGATCTAGCGCGCGAAACAGCGATTCCGCACAGAAATACACTTCTGAAACGAAGAATCGTCGAAACGGACATAGGCTCGAATAAATTGTGATCGTGCTTGCCGGGTCGGAGTTTCTATTCCAATTTCGCATACTTGCATGCAAATGCACTGATATAGCACGCGAAACAGCGATTCCACACAGAAATACACTTCTGAAACGAAGAATCGTCGAATCTGACATAGGCTCGAATAAATTGTGATCGTGCTTGCCGGGTCGGAGTTTCAATTCCAATTTCGCATGCATGCAAATGCACTGATGTAGCACGCGAAACAGCGATTCCGCACAGAAATACACTTCTGAAACAAAGAATCGTCGAATCTGACATAAGCTCGAATAAATCGTGATCGTGATTGCCGGGTCGGAGTTTCTATTCCAATTTCTCATACTTGCATGCAAATGCACTGGACTAGCGCGCGAAACAGCGATTCCGCACAGAAATACACTTCTCAAACGAAGAATCGTCGAATCTGACATAAGGACGAATAAATCGTGGTCGTGATTGCCGGGTCGGCGTTTCTATTCCAATTTCTCATACTTGCATGCAAATGCACTGATCTAGCACGCGTAACAGCGATTCCGTACAGAAATTCATTTGTGAAACGAATAATCGTCGAATCTGACATAGGCTAGAATAAATTGTGATCGTGCTTGCCGGGTCGGAGTTTCAATTCCAATTTCGCATGCATGCAAATGCACTGATATAGCACGCGAAACAGCGATTCCGCACAGAAATACACTTCTGAAACGAAGAATCGTCGAATCTGACATAAGCTCGAATAAATCGTGATCGTGATTGCCGGGTCGGAGTTTCTATTCCAATTTCTCATACTTGCATGCAAATGCACTGATCTAGCGCGCGAAACAGCGATTCCGCACAGTAATACACTTCTCAAACGAAGAATCGTCGAAACTGACATAAGGACGAATAAATCGTGGTCGTGCTTGCCGAATCGGAGTTTCCGTACCAATTTCGCATATTTGCATACAAATGCACTGATCTAGCTCGCGAAACAGCGATTCCGCACAGAAATACACTTCTGAAACGAAGAATCGTCGAATCTGACATAAGCTCGAATAAATCGTGATCGTGCTTGCCGGGTCGGAGTTTTCGTGCCAATTTCGCATATTTGCATGCAAATGCACTGATCTAGCGCGCGAAACAGCGATTCCGCACAGAAATACACTTCTGAAACGAAGAATCGTCGAAACGGACATAGGCTAGAATAAATTGTGATCGTGCTTGCCGGGTCGGGGTTTCTATTCCAATTTCGCATACTTCCATGCAAATGCACTGATATAGCACGCGAAACAGCGATTCCACACAGAAATACACTTCTGAAACGAAGAATCGTCGAATCTGACATAGGCTCGAATAAATTGTGATCGTGCTTGCCGGGTCGGAGTTTCAATTCCAATTTCGCATGCATGCAAATGCACTGATATAGCACGCGAAACAGCGATTGCGCACAGAAATACACTTCTGAAACGAAGAATCGTCGAATCTGACATAAGCTCGAATAAATCGTGATCGTGCTTGCCGAATCGGAGTTTCCGTGCCAATTTCGCATATTTGCATACAAATGCACTGATCTAGCACGCTAAACAGCGATTCCGTACAGAAATTCATTTGTGAAACGAATAATCGTCGAATCTGACATAGGCTCGAATAAATTGTGATCGTGCTTGCCGGGTCGGAGTTTCAATTCCAATTTCGCATGCATGCAAATGCACTGATATAGGACGCGTAACAGCGATTCCGCACAGAAATACCCTTCTGAAACGAAGAATCGACCGAATCTGACATAAACTCGAATAAATCGTAATCGTGATTGCCGGGGCGGAGTTTCTATTCCAATTTCTCATACTTGCATGCAAATGCACTGATCTAGCGCGCGAAACAGCGATTCCGCACAGAAATACACTTCTCAAACGAAGAATCGTCGAATCTGACATAAGGACGAATAAATCGTGGTCGTGCTTGCCGAATCGGAGTTTCCGTACCAATTTCGCATATTTGCATACAAATGCACTGATCTAGCTCGCGAAACAGCGATTCCGCACAGAAATACACTTCTGAAACGAAGAATCGTCGAATCTGACATAAGCTCGAGTAAATCGTGATCGTGCTTGCCGGGTCGGAGTTTTCGTGCCAATTTCGCATATTTGCATGCAAATGCACTGATCTAGCGCGCGAAACAGCGATTCCGCACAGAAATACACTTCTGAAACGAAGAATCGTCGAAACGGACATAGGCTCGAATAAATTGTGATCGTGCTTGCCGGGTCGGAGTTTCTATTCCAATTTCGCATACTTGCATGCAAATGCACTGATATAGCACGCGAAACAGCGATTCCACACAGAAATACACTTCTGAAACGAAGAATCGTCGAATCTGACATAGGCTCGAATAAATTGTGATCGTGCTTGCCGGGTCGGAGTTTCAATTCCAATTTCGCATGCATGCAAATGCACTGATATAGCACGCGAAACAGCGATTGCGCACAGAAATACACTTCTGAAACGAAGAATCGTCGAATCTGACATAAGCTCGAATAAATCGTGATCGTGCTTGCCGAATCGGAGTTTCCGTGCCAATTTCGCATATCTGCATACAAATGCACTGATCTAGCACGCGAAACAGCGATTCCGCACAGAAATACACTTCTGAAACGAAGAATCGTCGAATCTGACATAGGCTCGAATAAATTGTGATCGTGCTTGCCGGGTCGGAGTTTCTATTCCAATTTCGCAAACTTGTATGCAAATGCACTGATATAGCACGCGAAACAGCGATTCCGCACAGAAATACACTTCTGAAACGAAGAATCGTCGAATCTGACATAAGCTCGAATGAATCGTGGTCGTGCTTGCCGAATCGGAGTTTCCGTGCCAATTTCGCATACTTGAATGCAAATGCACTGATATAGCACGCGAAACAGCGATTCCGCACAGAAATACACTTCTAAAACGAAGAATCGTCGAATCTGACATAAGCTCGAATAAATTGTGATCGTGCTTGCCGGGTCGGGGTTTCTATTCCAATTTCGCATACTTGCATGCAAATGCACTGATATAGCACGCGAAACAGCGATTCCACACAGAAATACACTTCTGAAACGAAGAATCGTCGAATCTGACATAGGCTCGAATAAATTGTGATCGTGCTTGCCGGGTCGGAGTTTCAATTCCAATTTCGCATGCATGCAAATGCACTGATATAGCACGCGAAACAGCGATTCCGCACAGAAATACACTTCTGAAACGAAGAATCGTCGAATCTGACATAAGCTCGAATAAATCGTGATCGTGCTTGCCGAATCGGAGTTTCCGTGCCAATTTCGCATATCTGCATACAAATGCACTGATCTAGCACGCGAAACAGCGATTCCGCACAGAAATACACTTCTGAAACGAAGAATCGTCGAATCTGACATAGGCTCGAATAAATTGTGATCGTGCTTGCCGGGTCGGAGTTTCTATTCCAATTTCGCAAACTTGTATGCAAATGCACTGATATAGCACGCGAAACAGCGATTCCGCACAGAAATACACTTCTGAAACGAAGAATCGTCGAATCTGACATAAGCTCGAATAAATCGTGATCCTGATTGCCGGGTCGGAGTTTCTATTCCAATTTCTCATACTTGCATGCAAATGCACTGATATAGCACGCGAAACAGCGATTCCGCACAGAAATACACTTCTCAAACGAAGAATCGTCGAATCTGACATAAGCTCAAATAAATCGTGGTCGTGCTTGCCGAATCGGAGTTTCCGTGCCAATTTCGCATACTTGCATGCAAATGCACTGATATAGCACGCGAAACAGCGATTCCGCACAGAAATACACTTCTGAAACGAAGAATCGTCGAATCTGACATAAGCTCGAATAAATCGTGATCGTGATTGCCGGGTCGGAGTATCTATTCCAATTTCTCATACTTGCATGCAAATGCACTGATCTAGAGCGCGAAACAGCGATTCCGCACAGAAATACACTTCTCAAACGAAGAATCGTCGAAACTGACATAGGCTCGAATAAATTCTGATCGTACTTGGCGGGTCGGAGATTCTATTCCAATTTCTCATACTTGCATGCAAATGCACTGATCTAGCGCGCGAAACAGCGATTCCGCACAGTAATACACTTCTCAAACGAAGAATCGTCGAAACTGACATAGGCTCGAATAAATTGTGATCGTACTTGCCGGGTCGGAGTTTCTATTCCAATTTCGCATACTTGCATGCAAATGCACTGATATAGCACGCGAAACAGCGATTCCGCACAGAAATACACTTCTGAAACGAAGAATCGTCGAATCTGACATAAGCTCGAATAAATCGTGGTCGTGCTTGCCGAATCGGAGTTTCCGTGCCACTTTCGCATACTTGCATGCAAATGCACTGATATAGCACGCGAAACAGCGATTCCGCACAGAAATACACTTCTGAAACGAAGAATCGTCGAATCTGACATAAGCTCGAATAAATCGTGATCGTGATTGCCGGGTCGGAGTTTCTATTCCAATTTCTCATACTTGCATGCAAATGCACTGATCTAGCACGCGAAACAGCGATTCCGCACTGAAATACACTTCTGAAACGAAGAATCGTCGAATCTGACATAGGCTCGAATAAATTGTGATCGTGCTTGCCGGGTCGGAGTTTCTATTCCAATTTCGCAAACTTGTATGCAAATGCACTGATATAGCACGCGAAACAGCGATTCCGCACAGAAATACACTTCTGAAACGAAGAATCGTCGAATCTGACATAAGCTCGAATGAATCGTGGTCGTGCTTGCCGAATCGGAGTTTCCGTGCCAATTTCGCATACTTGAATGCAAATGCACTGATATAGCGCGCGAAACAGCGATTCCGCACAGAAATACACTTCTCAAACGAAGAATCGTCGAATCTGACATAAGCTCGAATAAATCGTGATCGTGCTTGCCGAATCGGAGTTTCCGTGCCAATTTCGCATATTTGCATACAAATGCACTGATCTAGCACGCTAAACAGCGATTCCGTACAGAAATTCATTTGTGAAACGAATAATCGTCGAATCTGACATAGGCTCGAATAAATTGTGATCGTGCTTGCCGGGTCGGAGTTTCAATTCCAATTTCGCATGCATGCAAATGCACTGATATAGGACGCGTAACAGCGATTCCGCACAGAAATACCCTTCTGAAACGAAGAATCGACCGAATCTGACATAAACTCGAATAAATCGTAATCGTGATTGCCGGGGCGGAGTTTCTATTCCAATTTCTCATACTTGCATGCAAATGCACTGATCTAGCGCGCGAAACAGCGATTCCGCACAGAAATACACTTCTCAAACGAAGAATCGTCGAATCTGACATAAGGACGAATAAATCGTGGTCGTGCTTGCCGAATCGGAGTTTCCGTACCAATTTCGCATATTTGCATACAAATGCAATGATCTAGCTCGCGAAACAGCGATTCCGCACAGAAATACACTTCTGAAACGAAGAATCGTCGAATCTGACATAAGCTCGAGTAAATCGTGATCGTGCTTGCCGGGTCGGAGTTTTCGTGCCAATTTCGCATATTTGCATGCAAATGCACTGATCTAGCGCGCGAAACAGCGATTCCGCACAGAAATACACTTCTGAAACGAAGAATCGTCGAAACGGACATAGGCTCGAATAAATTGTGATCGTGCTTGCCGGGTCGGAGTTTCTATTCCAATTTCGCATACTTGCATGCAAATGCACTGATATAGCACGCGAAACAGCGATTCCACACAGAAATACACTTCTGAAACGAAGAATCGTCGAATCTGACATAGGCTCGAATAAATTGTGATCGTGCTTGCCGGGTCGGAGTTTCAATTCCAATTTCGCATGCATGCAAATGCACTGATGTAGCACGCGAAACAGCGATTCCGCACAGAAATACACTTCTGAAACAAAGAATCGTCGAATCTGACATAAGCTCGAATAAATCGTGATCGTGATTGCCGGGTCGGAGTTTCTATTCCAATTTCTCATACTTGCATGCAAATGCACTGGACTAGCGCGCGAAACAGCGATTCCGCACAGAAATACACTTCTCAAACGAAGAATCGTCGAATCTGACATAAGGACGAATAAATCGTGGTCGTGATTGCCGGGTCGGAGTTTCTATTCCAATTTCTCATACTTGCATGCAAATGCACTGATCTAGCACGCGTAACAGCGATTCCGTACAGAAATTCATTTGTGAAACGAATAATCGTCGAATCTGACATAGGCTAGAATAAATTGTGATCGTGCTTGCCGGGTCGGAGTTTCAATTCCAATTTCGCATGCATGCAAATGCACTGATATAGCACGCGAAACAGCGATTCCGCACAGAAATACACTTCTGAAACGAAGAATCGTCGAATCTGACATAAGCTCGAATAAATCGTGATCGTGATTGCCGGGTCGGAGTTTCTATTCCAATTTCTCATACTTGCATGCAAATGCACTGATCTAGCGCGCGAAACAGCGATTCCGCACAGTAATACACTTCTCAAACGAAGAATCGTCGAAACTGACATAAGGACGAATAAATCGTGGTCGTGCTTGCCGAATCGGAGTTTCCGTACCAATTTCGCATATTTGCATACAAATGCACTGATCTAGCTCGCGAAACAGCGATTCCGCACAGAAATACACTTCTGAAACGAAGAATCGTCGAATCTGACATAAGCTCGAATAAATCGTGATCGTGCTTGCCGGGTCGGAGTTTTCGTGCCAATTTCGCATATTTGCATGCAAATGCACTGATCTAGCGCGCGAAACAGCGATTCCGCACAGAAATACACTTCTGAAACGAAGAATCGTCGAAACGGACATAGGCTCGAATAAATTGTGATCGTGCTTGCCGGGTCGGAGTTTCTATTCCAATTTCGCATACTTGCATGCAAATGCACTGATATAGCACGCGAAACAGCGATTCCACACAGAAATACACTTCTGAAACGAAGAGTCGTCGAATCTGACATAGGCTCGAATAAATTGTGATCGTGCTTGCCGGGTCGGAGTTTCAATTCCAATTTCGCATGCATGCAAATGCACTGATATAGCACGCGAAACAGCGATTCCGCACAGAAATACACTTCTGAAACGAAGAATCGTCGAATCTGACATAAGCTCGAATAAATCGTGATCGTGCTTGCCGAATCGGAGTTTCCGTGCCAATTTCGCATATCTGCATACAAATGCACTGATCTAGCACGCGAAACAGCGATTCCGCACAGAAATACACTTCTGAAACGAAGAATCGTCGAATCTGACATAGGCTCGAATAAATTGTGATCGTGCTTGCCGGGTCGGAGTTTCTATTCCAATTTCGCAAACTTGTATGCAAATGCACTGATATAGCACGCGAAACAGCGATTCCGCACAGAAATACACTTCTGAAACGAAGAATCGTCGAATCTGACATAAGCTCGAATGAATCGTGGTCGTGCTTGCCGAATCGGAGTTTCCGTGCCAATTTCGCATACTTGAATGCAAATGCACTGATATAGCACGCGAAACAGCGATTCCGCACAGAAATACACTTCTAAAACGAAGAATCGTCGAATCTGACATAAGCTCGAATAAATCGTGATCGTGATTGCCGGGTCGGAGTTTCAATTCCAATTTCTCATACTTGCATGCAAATGCACTGATCTAGCGCGCGAAACAGCGATTCCGCACAGAAATACACTTCTCAAACGAAGAATCGTCGAATCTGACATAAGCTCGAATAAATCGTGATCGTGCTTGCCGAGTCGGAGTTTCCATGCCAATTTCGCATATTTGCATACAAATTCACTGATCTAGCACGCTAAACAGCGATTCCGTACAGAAATTCATTTGTGAAACGAATAATCGTCGAATCTGACATAGGCTCGAATAAATTGTGATCGTGCTTGCCGGGTCGGAGTTTCAATTCCAATTTCGCATGCATGCAAATGCACTGATATAGGACGCGTAACAGCGATTCCGCACAAAAATACCCTTCTGAAACGAAGAATCGACCGAATCTGACATAAACTCGAATAAATCGTGATCGTGATTGCCGGGTCGGAGTTTCTATTCCAATTTCTCATACTTGCATGCAAATGCACTGATCTAGCGCGCGAAACAGCGATTCCGCACAGAAATACACTTCTCAAACGAAGAATCGTCGAATCTGACATAAGGACGAATAAATCGTGGTCATGCTTGCCGAATCAGAGTTTCCGTACCAATTTCGCATATTTGCATACAAATGCACTGATCTAGCTCGCGAAACAGCGATTCCGCACAGAAATACACTTCTGAAACGAAGAATCGTCGAATCTGACATAAGCTCGAATAAATCGTGATCGTGCTTGCCGGGTCGGAGTTTTCGTGCCAATTTCGCATATTTGCATGCAAATGCACTGATCTAGCGCGCGAAACAGCGATTCCGCACAGAAATACACTTCTGAAACGAAGAATCGTCGAAACTGACATAGGCTCGAATAAATTGTGATCGTGCTTGCCGGGTCGGAGTTTCAATTCCAATTTCGCATGCATGCAAATGCACTGATATAGCACGCGAAACAGCGATTCCGCACAGAAATACACTTCTGAAACGAAGAATCGTCGAATCTGACATAAGCTCGAATAAATCGTGATCCTGATTGCCGGGTCGGAGTTTCTATTCCAATTTCTCATACTTGCATGCAAATGCACTGATATAGCACGCGAAACAGCGATTCCGCACAGAAATACACTTCTCAAACGAAGAATCGTCGAATCTGACATAAGCTCAAATAAATCGTGGTCGTGCTTGCCGAATCGGAGTTTCCGTGCCAATTTCGCATACTTGCATGCAAATGCACTGATATAGCACGCGAAACAGCGATTCCGCACAGAAATACACTTCTGAAACGAAGAATCGTCGAATCTGACATAAGCTCGAATAAATCGTGATCGTGATTGCCGGGTCGGAGTATCTATTCCAATTTCTCATACTTGCATGCAAATGCACTGATCTAGAGCGCGAAACAGCGATTCCGCACAGAAATACACTTCTCAAACGAAGAATCGTCGAAACTGACATAGGCTCGAATAAATTCTGATCGTACTTGGCGGGTCGGAGATTCTATTCCAATTTCTCATACTTGCATGCAAATGCACTGATCTAGCGCGCGAAACAGCGATTCCGCACAGTAATACACTTCTCAAACGAAGAATCGTCGAAACTGACATAGGCTCGAATAAATTGTGATCGTACTTGCCGGGTCGGAGTTTCTATTCCAATTTCTCATACTTGCATGCAAATGCACTGATCTAGCACGCGAAACAGCGATTCCGCACTGAAATACACTTCTGAAACGAAGAATCGTCGAATCTGACATAGGCTCGAATAAATTGTGATCGTGCTTGCCGGGTCGGAGTTTCTATTCCAATTTCGCAAACTTGTATGCAAATGCACTGATATAGCACGCGAAACAGCGATTCCGCACAGAAATACACTTCTGAAACGAAGAATCGTCGAATCTGACATAAGCTCGAATGAATCGTGGTCGTGCTTGCCGAATCGGAGTTTCCGTGCCAATTTCGCATACTTGAATGCAAATGCACTGATATAGCGCGCGAAACAGCGATTCCGCACAGAAATACACTTCCCAAACGAAGAATCGTCGAATCTGACATAAGCTCGAATAAATCGTGATCGTGCTTGCCGAATCGGAGTTTCCGTGCCAATTTCGCATATTTGCATACAAATGCACTGATCTAGCACGCTAAACAGCGATTCCGTACAGAAATTCATTTGTGAAACGAATAATCGTCGAATCTGACATAGGCTCGAATAAATTGTGATCGTGCTTGCCGGGTCAGAGTTTCAATTCCAATTTCGCATGCATGCAAATGCACTGATATAGGACGCGTAACAGCGATTCCGCACAGAAATACCCTTCTGAAACGAAGAATCGTCGAATCTGACATAAGCTCGAATAAATCGTGATCGTGATTGCCGGGTCGGAGTATCTATTCCAATTTCTCATACTTGCATGCAAATGCACTGATCTAGAGCGCGAAACAGCGATTCCGCACAGAAATACACTTCTCAAACGAAGAATCGTCGAAACTGACATAGGCTCGAATAAATTCTGATCGTACTTGGCGGGTCGGAGATTCTATTCCAATTTCTCATACTTGCATGCAAATGCACTGATCTAGCGCGCGAAACAGCGATTCCGCACAGTAATACACTTCTCAAACGAAGAATCGTCGAAACTGACATAGGCTCGAATAAATTGTGATCGTACTTGCCGGGTCGGAGTTTCTATTCCAATTTCTCATACTTGCATGCAAATGCACTGATCTAGCACGCGAAACAGCGATTCCGCACTGAAATACACTTCTGAAACGAAGAATCGTCGAATCTGACATAGGCTCGAATAAATTGTGATCGTGCTTGCCGGGTCGGAGTTTCTATTCCAATTTCGCAAACTTGTATGCAAATGCACTGATATAGCACGCGAAACAGCGATTCCGCACAGAAATACACTTCTGAAACGAAGAATCGTCGAATCTGACATAAGCTCGAATGAATCGTGGTCGTGCTTGCCGAATCGGAGTTTCCGTGCCAATTTCGCATACTTGAATGCAAATGCACTGATATAGCGCGCGAAACAGCGATTCCGCACAGAAATACACTTCCCAAACGAAGAATCGTCGAATCTGACATAAGCTCGAATAAATCGTGATCGTGCTTGCCGAATCGGAGTTTCCGTGCCAATTTCGCATATTTGCATACAAATGCACTGATCTAGCACGCTAAACAGCGATTCCGTACAGAAATTCATTTGTGAAACGAATAATCGTCGAATCTGACATAGGCTCGAATAAATTGTGATCGTGCTTGCCGGGTCAGAGTTTCAATTCCAATTTCGCATGCATGCAAATGCACTGATATAGGACGCGTAACAGCGATTCCGCACAGAAATACCCTTCTGAAACGAAGAATCGACCGAATCTGACATAAACTCGAATAAATCGTGATCGTGATTGCCGGGTCGGAGTTTCTATTCCAATTTCTCATACTTGCATGCAAATGCACTGATCTAGCGCGCGAAACAGCGATTCCGCACAGAAATACACTTCTCAAACGAAGAATCGTCGAATCTGACATAAGGACGAATAAATCGTGGTCGTGCTTGCCGAATCGGAGTTTCCGTACCAATTTCGCATATTTGCATACAAATGCACTGATCTAGCTCGCGAAACAGCGATTCCGCACAGAAATACACTTCTGAAACGAAGAATCGTCGAATCTGACATAAGCTCGAATAAATCGTGATCGTGCTTGCCGGGTCGGAGTTTTCGTGCCAATTTCGCATATTTGCATGCAAATGCACTGATCTAGCGCGCGAAACAGCGATTCCGCACAGAAATACACTTCTGAAACGAAGAATCGTCGAAACGGACATAGGCTCGAATAAATTGTGATCGTGCTTGCCGGGTCGGAGTTTCTATTCCAATTTCGCATACTTGCATGCAAATGCACTGATATAGCACGCGAAACAGCGATTCCACACAGAAATACACTTCTGAAACGAAGAATCGTCGAATCTGACATAGGCTCGAATAAATTGTGATCGTGCTTGCCGGGTCGGAGTTTCAATTCCAATTTCGCATGCATGCAAATGCACTGATATAGCACGCGAAACAGCGATTCCGCACAGAAATACACTTCTGAAACAAAGAATCGTCGAATCTGACATAAGCTCGAATAAATCGTGATCGTGATTGCCGGGTCGGAGTTTCTATTCCAATTTCTCATACTTGCATGCAAATGCACTGGACTAGCGCGCGAAACAGCGATTCCGCACAGAAATACACTTCTCAAACGAAGAATCGTCGAATCTGACATAAGGACGAATAAATCGTGGTCGTGATTGCCGGGTCGGAGTTTCTATTCCAATTTCTCATACTTGCATGCAAATGCACTGATCTAGCACGCGTAACAGCGATTCCGTACAGAAATTCATTTGTGAAACGAATAATCGTCGAATCTGACATAGGCTAGAATAAATTGTGATCGTGCTTGCCGGGTCGGAGTTTCAATTCCAATTTCGCATGCATGCAAATGCACTGATATAGCACGCGAAACAGCGATTCCGCACAGTAATACACTTCTCAAACGAAGAATCGTCGAAACTGACATAGGCTCGAATAAATTGTGATCGTACTTGCCGGGTCGGAGTTTCTATTCCAATTTCGCATACTTGCATGCAAATGCACTGATATAGCACGCGAAACAGCGATTCCGCACAGAAATACACTTCTCAAACGAAGAATCGTCGAATCTGACATAAGCTCAAATAAATCGTGGTCGTGCTTGCCGAATCGGAGTTTCCGTGCCAATTTCGCATACTTGCATGCAAATGCACTGATATAGCACGCGAAACAGCGATTCCGCACAGAAATACACTTCTGAAACGAAGAATCGTCGAATCTGACATAAGCTCGAATAAATCGTGATCGTGATTGCCGGGTCGGAGTATCTATTCCAATTTCTCATACTTGCATGCAAATGCACTGATCTAGAGCGCGAAACAGCGATTCCGCACAGAAATACACTTCTCAAACCAAGAATCGTCGAAACTGACATAGGCTCGAATAAATTGTGATCGTACTTGGCGGGTCGGAGATTCTATTCCAATTTCTCATACTTGCATGCAAATGCACTGATCTAGCGCGCGAAACAGCGATTCCGCACAGTAATACACTTCTCAAACGAAGAATCGTCGAAACTGACATAGGCTCGAATAAATTGTGATCGTACTTGCCGGGTCGGAGTTTCTATTCCAATTTCGCATACTTGCATGCAAATGCACTGATATAGCACGCGAAACAGCGATTCCGCACAGAAATACACTTCTGAAACGAAGAATCGTCGAATCTGACATAAGCTCGAATAAATCGTGGTCGTGCTTGCCGAATCGGAGTTTGCGTGCCAATTTCGCATACTTGCATGCAAATGCACTGATATAGCACGCGAAACAGCGATTCCGCACAGAAATACACTTCTGAAACGAAGAATCGTCGAATCTGACATAAGCTCGAATAAATCGTGATCGTGATTGCCGGGTCGGAGTTTCTATTCCAATTTCTCATACTTGCATGCAAATGCACTGATCTAGCGCGCGAAACAGCGATTCCGCACAGAAATACACTTCTCAAACGAAGAATCGTCGAAACTGACATAGGCTCGAATAAATTGTGATCGTACTTGGCGGGTCGGAGTTTCTATTCCAATTTCTCATACTTGCATGCAAATACACTGATCTAGCGCGCGAAACAGCGGTTCCGCACAGTAATACACTTCTCAAACGAAGAATCGTCGAAACTGACATAGGCTATAATAAATTGTGATCGTACTTGCCGGGTCGGAGTTACTATTCCAATTTCGCATACTTGCATGCAAATGCACTGATATAGCACGCGAAACAGCGATTCCGCACAGAAATACACTTCTGAAACGAAGAATCGTCGAATCTGACATTAGCTCGAATAAATCGTGGTCGTGCTTGCCGAATCGGAGTTTCCGTGCCAATTTCGCATACTTGCATGCAAATGCACTGATATAGCACGCAAAACAGCGATTCCGCACAGAAATACACTTCTGAAACGAAGAATCGTCGAATCTGACATAAGCTCGAATAAATCGTGATCGTGATTGCCGGGTCGGAGTTTCTATTCCAATTTCTCATACTTGCATGCAAATGCACTGATATAGCACGCGAAACAGCGATTCCGCACAGTAATACACTTCTCAAACGAAGAATCGTCGAAACTGACATAGGCTATAATAAATTGTGATCGTACTTGCAGGGTCGGAGTTTCTATTCCAATTTCGCATACTTGCATGCAAATGCACTGATATAGCACGCGAAACAGCGATTCCGCACAGAAATACACTTCTGAAACGAAGAATCGTCGAATCTGACATAAGCTCGAATAAATCCTCTCGCACGTGTTTTTACTCGACTAGCCAGCGGGATGCATCCTCTCGCACGTGTTTTTTCTCGACTAGCCTGCGGGATGCATCCTCTCGCACGTGTTTTTACTCGACTAGCCTGCGGGATGCATCCTCTCGCAGGTGTTTTTACTCGACTAGCCTGCGGGATGCATCCTCTCGCACGTGTTTTTACTCGACTAGCCTGCGGGATGCATCCTCTCGCACGTGTTTTTACTCGACTAGCCTGCGGGATGCATCCTCTCGCACGTGTTTTTACTCGACTAGCCTGCGGGATGCATCCTCTCGCACGTGTTTTTACTCGACTAGCCTGCGGGATGCATCCTCTATCACGTGTGTTTACTCGACTAGCCTGCGGGAAGCATCCTCACGCACGTGTTTGTACTCGACTAGCCTGCGGGATGCATCCTCTCGCACGTGTTTTTACTCGACTAGCCTGCGGGATGCATCCTCTCGCACGTGTTTTTACTCGACTAGCCTGCGGGATGCATCCTCTCGCACGTGTTTTTACTCGACTAGCCTGCGGGATGCATCCTCTCGCACGTGTTTTTACTCGACTAGCCTACGGGATGCATCCTCTCGCACGTGTTTTTACTCGACTAGCCTGCGGGAAGCATCCTCTCGCACGTGTTTTTACTCGACTAGCCTGCGGGATGCATCCTCTCGCACGTGTTTTTACTCGACTAGCCTGCGGGATGCATCCTCTCGCACGTGTTTTTACTCGACTAGCCTGCGGGATGCATCCTCTCGCACGTGTTTTTACTCGACTAGCCTGCGGGATGCATCCCCTCGCACGTGTTTTTACTCGACTAGCCTGCGGGATGCATCCTCTCGCACGTGTTTTTACTCGACTAGCCTGCGGGATGCATCCTCTCGCACGTGTTTTTACTCGACTAGCCTGCGGGATGCATCCTCTCGCACGTGTTTTTACTCGACTAGCCTGCGGGAAGCATCCTCTCGCACGTGTTTTTACTCGACTAGCCTGCGGGATGCATCCTCTCGCACGTGTTTTTACTCGACTAGCCTGCGGGATGCATCCTCTCGCACGTGTTTTTACTCGACTAGCCTGCGGGATGCATCCTCTCGCACGTGTTTTTACTCGACTAGCCAGCGGGATGCATCCTCTCGCACGTGTTTTTACTCGACTAGCCTGCGGGATGCATCCTCTCGCACGTGTTTTTACTCGACTAGCCTGCTGGAAGCATCCTCTCGCACGTGTTTTTACTCGACTAGCCTTCGGGAAGCATCCTCTCGCACGTGTTTTTACTCGACTAGCCTGCGGGATGCATTCTCTCGCACGTGTTTTTACTCGACTAGCATGCGGGATGCATCCTCTCGCACGTCTTTTTACTCGACTCGCCTGCGGGAAGCATCCTCTCGCACGTGTTTTTACTCGACTAGCCTGCGGGATGCATTCTCTCGCACGTGTTTTTACTCGACTAGCCTGCGGGATGCATCCTCTCGCACGTGTTTTTACTCGACTAGCCTGCGGGATGCATCCTCTCGCACGTGTTTTTACTCGACTAGCCTGCGGGATGCATCCTCTCGCACGTGTTTTTCACTCGACTAGCCTGCGGGATGCATCCTCTCGCACGTGTTTTTACTCGACTAGCCTGCGGGATGCATCCTCTCGCACGTGTTTTTACTCGACTAGCCTGCGGGATGCATCCTCTCGCACGTGTTTTTACTCGACTAGCCTGCGCGATGCATCCTCTCGCACGTGTTTTTACTAGACTAGCCTGCGGGATGCATCCTCTCGCACGTGTTTTTACTCGACTAGCCTGCGGGATGCATCCTCTCGCACGTGTTTTTACTCGACTAGCCTGCGGGATGCATCCTCTCGCACGTGTTTTTACTCGACTAGCCTGCGGGATGCATCCTCTCGCACGTGTTTTTACTCGACTAGCCTGCGGGATGCATCCTCTCGCACGTGTTTTTCACTCGACTAGCCTGCGGGATGCATCCTCTCGCACGTGTTTTTACTCGACTAGCCTGCGGGATGCATCCTCTCGCACGTGTTTTTACTCGACTAGCCTGCGGGATGCATCCTCTCGCACGTGTTTTTACTCGACTAGCCTGCGGGATGCATCCTCTCGCACGTGTTTTTACTCGACTAGCCTGCGGGATGCATCCTCTCGCACGTGTTTTTACTCGACTAGCCTGCGGGATGCATCCTCTCGCACGTGTTTTTACTCGACCAGCCTGCGGGATGCATCCTCTCGCACGTGTTTTTCACTCGACTAGCCTGCGGGATGCATCCTCTCGCACGTGTTTTTACTCGACTAGCCTGCGGGATGCATCCTCTCACACGTGTTTTTACTCGACTAGCCTTCGGGAAGCATCCTCTCGCACGTGTTTTTACTCGACTAGCATGCGGGATGCATCCTCTCGCACGTGTTTTTACTCGACTAGCCTGCGGGATGCATCCTCTCGCACGTGTTTTTACTCGACTAGCCTGCGGGATGCATCCTCTCGCACGTGTTTTTACTCGACTAGCCTGCGGGATGCATCCTCTCACACGTGTTTTTACTCGACTAGCCTTCGGGAAGCATCCTCTCGCACGTGTTTTTACTCGACTAGCCTGCGGGATGCATTCTCTCGCACGTGTTTTTACTCGACTAGCATGCGGGATGCAACCTCTCGCACGTCTTTTTACTCGACTAGCCTGCGGGATGCATCCTCGCGCACGTGTTTTTACTCGGCTAGCCTGCGGCATGCATCCTATCGCACGTGTTTTTTCTCGACTAGCCATGCGCATCCCAAAAAACCTTCGCATGCGCATCCCACAAAACCTGCGCATGTTTTTACTCGACTAGCCTGAGGGATGCATCCTCTCGCACGTGTTTTTACTCGACTAGCCTGCGGGATGCATCCTCTCGCACGTGTTTTTACTCGACTAGCCTGCGGGAAGCATCCTCTCGCACGTGTTTTTACTCGACTAGCCTGCGGGATGCATTCTCTCGCACGTGTTTTTACTCGACTAGCCTGCAGGATGCATCCTCTCGCACGTGTTTTTACTCGACTAGCCTGCGGGATGCATCCTCTCGCACGTCTTTTTACTCGACTAGCCTGCGGGATGCATTCTCTCGCACGTGTTTTTACTCGACTAGCCTGCGGGATGCATCCTCTCGCACGTGTTTTTGCTCGACTAGCCTGCGGGATGCATCCTCTCGCACGTGTTTTTGCTCGACTAGCCTGCGGGATGCATCCTCTCGCACGTGTTTTTGCTCGACTAGCCTGCGGGATGCATCCTCTCGCACGTGTTTTTGCTCGACTAGCCATGCACATCCCAAAAAACCTGCGCATGCGCATCCCAAAAAACCTGCCCATGCGCATCCCACAAAACCAGCGCATGCGCATCCCACAAAACCTCGCACGTGTTTTTACTCGTCTAGCCTGCGGGATGCATCCTCTCGCACGTGTTTTTACTCGACTAGCCTGCGGGATGCATCCTCTCGCTCGTGTTTTTACTCGACTAGCCTGCGGGATGCATCCTCTCGCACGTGTTTTTACTCGACTAGCCTGCGGGATGCATCCTCTCGCACGTGTTTTTACTCGACTAGCCTGCGGGATGCATCCTCTCGCAGGTGTTTTTACTCGACTAGCCAGCGGGATGCATCCTCTCGCACGTGTTTTTACTCGACTAGCCTGCGGGATGCATCCTCTCGCACGTGTTTTTACTCGACTAGCCTGCGGGATGCATCCTCTCGCACGTGTTCTTACTCGACTAGCCTGCGGGATGCATCCTCTCGCACGTGTTTTTACTCGACTAGCCTGCGGGATGCATCCTCTCGCAACGTGTTTTTACTCGACTAGCCTGTGGGATGCATCCTCTCGCACGTGTGTTTACTCGACTAGCCTGCGGGAAGCATCCTCACGCACGTGTTTGTACTCGACTAGCCTGCGGGATGCATCCTCTCGCACGTGTTTTTACTCGACTAGCCTGCGGGATGCATCCTCTCGCACGTGTTTTTACTCGACTAGCCTGCGGGATGCATCCTCTCGCACGTGTTTTTACTCGACTAGCCTGCGGAATGCATCCTCTCGCACGTGTTTTTACTCGACTAGCCAGCGGGATGCATCCTCTCGCACGTGTTTTTACTCGACTAGCCTGCGGGATGCATCCTCTCGCACGTGTTTTAGCTCGACTAGCCTGCGGCATGCATCCTATCGCACGTGTTTTTGCTCGACTAGCCTTGTGCATCCCAAAAAACCTGCGCATGCGCATCCCAAAAAACCTTCGCATGCGCATCCCACAAAACCTGCGCATGTTTTTACTCGACTAGCCTGCGGGATGCATCCTCGCGCACGTGTTTTTACTCGACTAGCCTGCGGGATGCATCCTCTCGCACGTGTTTTTGCTCGACTAGCCTGCGGGATGCATCCTCTCGCACGTGTTTTTGCTCGACTACCCTGCGGGATGCATCCTCTCGCACGTGTTTTTGCTCGACTAGCCTGCGGGATGCATCCTCTCGCACGTGTTTTTGCTCGACTAGCCTGTGGCATGCATCCTATCGCACGTGTTTTTGCTCGACTAGCCATGCGCATCCCAAAAAAACCTGCGCTTGCGCATCCCAAAAAACCTTCGCATGCGCATCCCACAAAACCTGCGCATGTTTTTACTCGACTAGCCTGCGGGAAGCATCCTCTCGCACGTGTTTTTACTCGACTAGCCTGCGGGAAGCATTCTCTCGCACGTGTTTTTACTCGACTAGCCTGCGGGATGCATCCTCTCGCACGTGTTTTTACTCGACTAGCCTGCGGGATGCATCCTCTCGCACGTGTTTTTACTCGACTAGCCTGCGGGATGCATCCTCTCGCACGTGTTTTTACTCCACTAGCCTGCGGGAAGCATCCTCTCTCACGTGTTTTTACTCGACTAGCCTGTGGGATGCATCCTCTCGCACGTGTTTTTACTCGACTAGCCTGCGGGATGCATCCTCTCGCAGGTGTTTTTACTCGACTAGCCTGCGGGATGCATCCTCTCGCACGTGTTTTTACTCGACTAGCCTGCGGGGTGCATCCTCTCGCACGTGTTTTTGCTCGACTAGCCTGCGGGATGCATCCTCTCGCACGTGATTTTGCTCGACTAGCCATGCGCATCCGAAAAAACCTTCGCATGCGCATCCCAAAAAACCTGCCCATGCGCATCCCACAAAACCTGCGCATGCGCATCCCACAAAACCTCGCACGTGTTTTTACTCGACTAGCCTGCTGGATGCATCCTCTCGCACGTGTTTTTACTCGACTAGCCTGCGGGATGCATCCTCTCGCTCGTGTTTTTACTCGACTAGCCTGCGGCATGCATCCTCTCGCACGTGTTTTTACTCGACTAGCCTGCGGGATGCATCCTCTCGCACGTGTTTTTACTCGACTAGCCAGCGGGATGCATCCTCTCGCACGTGTTTTTACTCGACTAGCCAGCGGGATGCATCCTCTCGCACGTGTTTTTACTCGACTAGCCTGCGGGATGCATCCTCTCGCACGTGTTTTTACTCGACTAGCCTGCGGGATGCATCCTCTCGCAGGTGTTTTTACTCGACTAGCCAGCGGGATGCATCCTCTCGCACGTGTTTTTACTCGACTAGCCTGCGGGATGCATCCTCTCGCACGTGTTTTTACTCGACTAGCCTGCGGGATGCATCCTCTCGCACGTGTTTTTACTCGACTAGCCTGCCGGATGCATCCTCTCGCACGTGTTTTTACTCGACTAGCCTGCGGGATGCATCCTCTCGCACGTGTTTTTACTCGACTAGCCTGTGGGATGCATCCTCTCGCACGTGTGTTTACTCGACTAGCCTGCGGGAAGCATCCTCACGCACGTGTTTGTACTCGACTAGCCTGCGGGATGCATCCTCTCGCACGTGTTTTTACTCGACTAGCCTGCGGGATGCATCCTCTCGCACGTGTTTTTACTCGACTAGCCTGCGGGATGCATCCTCTCGCACGTGTTTTTACTCGACTAGCCTGCGGAATGCATCCTCTCGCACGTGTTTTTACTCGACTAGCCAGCGGGATGCATCCTCTCGCACGTGTTTTTACTCGACTAGCCTGCGGGATGCATCCTCTCGCACGTGTTTTTACTCGACTAGCCTGCGGGATGCATCCTCTCGCACGTGTTTTTACTCGACTAGCCTGCGGGATGCATCCTCTCGCAGGTGTTTTTACTCGACTAGCCAGCGGGATGCATCCTCTCGCACGTGTTTTTACTCGACTAGCCTGCGGGATGCATCCTCTCGCACGTGTTTTTACTCGACTAGCCTGCAGGATGCATCCTCTCGCACGTGTTTTTACTCGACTAGCCAGCGGGAAGCATCCTCTCGCACGTGTTTTTACTCGACTAGCCTGCGGGATGCATCCTCTCGCACGTGTTTTTACTCGACTAGCCTGCGGGATGCATCCTCTCGCAGGTGTTTTTACTCGACTAGCCTGCGGGATGCATCCTCTCGCACGTGTTTTTACTCGACTAGCCTGCGGGGTGCATCCTCTCGCACGTGTTTTTGCTCGACTAGCCTGCGGGATGCATCCTCTCGCACGTGATTTTGCTCGACTAGCCATGCGCATCCGAAAAAACCTTCGCATGCGCATCCCAAAAAACCTGCCCATGCGCATCCCACAAAACCTGCGCATGCGCATCCCACAAAACCTCGCACGTGTTTTTACTCGACTAGCCTGCTGGATGCATCCTCTCGCACGTGTTTTTACTCGACTAGCCTGCGAGATGCATCCTCTCGCTCGTGTTTTTACTCGACTAGCCTGCGGGATGCATCCTCTCGCACGTGTTTTTACTCGACTAGCCTGCGGGATGCATCCTCTCGCACGTGTTTTTACTCGACTAGCCTGCGGGATGCATCCTCTCGCACGTGTTTTTACTCGACTAGCCTGCGGGATGCATCCGCTCGCACGTGTTTTTACTCGACTAGCCTGCCGGATGCATCCTCTCGCACGTGTTTTTACTCGACTAGCCTGCGGGATGCATCCTCTCGCACGTGTCTTTACTCGACTAGCCTGCGGGATGCATCCTCTCGCACGTGTGTTTACTCGACTAGCCTGCGGAAAGCATCCTCACGCACGTGTTTGTACTCGACTAGCCTGCGGGATGCATCCTCTCGCACGTGTTTTTACTCGACTAGCCTGCGGCATGCATCCTCTCGCACGTGTTTTTACTCGACTAGCCTGCGGGATGCATCCTCTCGCACGTGTTTTTACTCGACTAGCCTGCGGGATGCATCCTCTCGCACGTGTTTTTACTCGACTAGCCTGCGGGATGCATCCTCTCGCACGTGTTTTTACTCGACTAGCCTGCGGGATGCATCCTCTCGCACGTGTTTTTACTCGACTAGCCTGCGGGATGCATCCTCTCGCACGTGTTTTTACTCGACTAGCCAGCGGGATGCATCCTCTCGCACGTGTTTTTACTCGACTAGCCTGCGGGATGCATCCTCTCGCACGTGTTTTTACTCGACTAGCCTGCAGGATGCATCCTCTCGCACGTGTTTTTACTCGACTAGCCTGCGGGATGCATCCTCTCGCACGTGTTTTTACTCGACTAGCCAGCGGGATGCATCCTCTCGCACGTGTTTTTACTCGACTAGCCTGCGGGATGCATCCTCTCGCACGTGTTTTTACTCGACTAGCCTGCGGGATGCATCCTCTCGCAGGTGTTTTTACTCGACTAGCCAGCGGGATGCATCCTCTCGCACGTGTTTTTACTCGAGTAGCCTGCGGGATGCATCCTCTCGCACGTGTTTTTACTCGACTAGCCTGCGGGATGCATCCTCTCGCACGTGTTTTTACTCGACTAGCCTGCGGGATGCATCCTCTCGCACGTGTTTTTACTCGACTAGCCAGCGGGATGCATCCTCTCGCACGTGTTTTTACTCGACTAGCCTGCGGGATGCATCCTCTCGCACGTGTTTTTACTCGACTAGCCTGCGGGATGCATCCTCTCGCACGTGTTTTTACTCGACTAGCCTGCCGGATGCATCCTCTCGCACGTGTTTTTACTCGACTAGCCTGCGGGATGCATCCTCTCGCACGTGTTTTTACTCGACTAGCCTGTGGGATGCATCCTCTCGCACGTGTGTTTACTCGACTAGCCTGCGGGAAGCATCCTCACGCACGTGTTTGTACTCGACTAGCCTGCGGGATGCATCCTCTCGCACGTGTTTTTACTCGACTAGCCTGCGGGATGCATCCTCTCGCACGTGTTTTTACTCGACTAGCCTGCGGGATGCATCCTCTCGCACGTGTTTTTACTCGACTAGCCTGCGGAATGCATCCTCTCGCACGTGTTTTTACTCGACTAGCCAGCGGGATGCATCCTCTCGCACGTGTTTTTACTCGACTAGCCTGCGGGATGCATCCTCTCGCACGTGTTTTTACTCGACTAGCCTGCGGGATGCATCCTCTCGCACGTGTTTTTACTCGACTAGCCTGCGGGATGCATCCTCTCGCAGGTGTTTTTACTCGACTAGCCAGCGGGATGCATCCTCTCGCACGTGTTTTTACTCGACTAGCCTGCGGGATGCATCCTCTCGCACGTGTTTTTACTCGACTAGCCTGCAGGATGCATCCTCTCGCACGTGTTTTTACTCGACTAGCCAGCGGGAAGCATCCTCTCGCACGTGTTTTTACTCGACTAGCCTGCGGGATGCATCCTCTCGCACGTGTTTTTACTCGACTAGCCTGCGGGATGCATCATCTCGCAGGTGTTTTTACTCGACTAGCCTGCGGGATGCATCCTCTCGCACGTGTTTTTACTCGACTAGCCTGCGGGGTGCATCCTCTCGCACGTGTTTTTGCTCGACTAGCCTGCGGGATGCATCCTCTCGCAGGTGTTTTTACTCGACTAGCCTGCGGGATGCATCCTCTCGCTCGTGTTTTTACTCGACTAGCCTGCGGGATGCATCCTCTCGCACGTGTTTTTACTCGACTAGCCTGCGGGATGCATCCTCTCGCACGTGTTTTTACTCGACTAGCCTGCGGGATGCATCCTCTCGCACGTGTTTTTACTCGACTAGCCTGCGGGATGCATCCGCTCGCACGTGTTTTTACTCGACTAGCCTGCCGGATGCATCCTCTCGCACGTGTTTTTACTCGACTAGCCTGCGGGATGCATCCTCTCGCACGTGTCTTTACTCGACTAGCCTGCGGGATGCATCCTCTCGCACGTGTGTTTACTCGACTAGCCTGCGGAAAGCATCCTCACGCACGTGTTTGTACTCGACTAGCCTGCGGGATGCATCCTCTCGCACGTGTTTTTACTCGACTAGCCTGCGGCATGCATCCTCTCGCACGTGTTTTTACTCGACTAGCCTGCGGGATGCATCCTCTCGCACGTGTTTTTACTCGACTAGCCTGCGGGATGCATCCTCTCGCACGTGTTTTTACTCGACTAGCCTGCGGGATGCATCCTCTCGCACGTGTTTTTACTCGACTAGCCTGCGGGATGCATCCTCTCGCACGTGTTTTTACTCGACTAGCCTGCGGGATGCATCCTCTCGCACGTGTTTTTACTCGACTAGCCAGCGGGATGCATCCTCTCGCACGTGTTTTTACTCGACTAGCCTGCGGGATGCATCCTCTCGCACGTGTTTTTACTCGACTAGCCTGCGGGATGCATCCTCTCGCAGGTGTTTTTACTCGACTAGCCAGCGGGATGCATCCTCTCGCACGTGTTTTTACTCGACTAGCCTGCGGGATGCATCCTCTCGCACGTGTTTTTACTCGACTAGCCTGCAGGATGCATCCTCTCGCACGTGTTTTTACTCGACTAGCCTGCGGGATGCATCCTCTCGCACGTGTTTTTACTCGACTAGCCAGCGGGATGCATCCTCTCGCACGTGTTTTTACTCGACTAGCCCGCGGGATGCATCCTCTCGCACGTGTTTTTACTCGACTAGCCTGCGGGATGCATCCTCTCGCAGGTGTTTTTACTCGACTAGCCAGCGGGATGCATCCTCTCGCACGTGTTTTTACTCGAGTAGCCTGCGGGATGCATCCTCTCGCACGTGTTTTTACTCGACTAGCCTGCGGGATGCATCCTCTCGCACGTGTTTTTACTCGACTAGCCTGCGGGATGCATCCTCTCGCACGTGTTTTTACTCGACTAGCCAGCGGGATGCATCCTCTCGCACGTGTTTTTACTCGACTAGCCTGCGGGATGCATCCTCTCGCACGTGTTTTTACTCGACTAGCCTGCGGGATGCATCCTCTCGCAGGTGTTTTTACTCGACTAGCCTGCGGGATGCATCCTCTCGCACGTGTTTTTACTCGACTAGCCTGCGGGATGCATCCTCTCGCACGTGTTTTTACTCGACTAGCCTGCAGGATGCATCCTCTCGCACGTGTTTTTACTCGACTAGCCTGCGGGATGCATCCTCTCGCTCGTGTTTTTACTCGACTAGCCTGCGGGATGCATCCTCTCGCACGTGTTTTTACTCGACTAGCCTGCGGGATGCATCCTCTCGCACGTGTATTTACTCGACTAGCCTGCGGGATGCATCCTCTCGCACGTGTTTTTACTCGACTAGCCAGCGGGATGCATCCTCTCGCACGTGTTTTTACTCGACTAGCCTGCGGGATGCATCCTCTCGCACGTGTTTTTACTAGACTAGCCTGCGGGATGCATCCTCTCGCACGTGTTTTTACTCGACTAGCCTGCGGGATGCATTCTCTCGCACGTGTTTTTACTCGACTAGCATGCGGGATGCATCCTCTCGCACGTGTTTTTACTCGACTAGCCTGCGGGAAGCATCCTCACGCACGTGTTTGTACTCGACTAGCCTGCGGGATGCATCCTCTCGCACGTGTTTTTACTCGACTAGCCTGCGGGATGCATCCTCTCGCACGTGTTTTTACTCGACTGGCCTGCGGGATGCATCCTCTCGCACGTGTTTTAGCTCGACTAGCCTGCGGCATGCATCCCATCGCACGTGTTTTTGCTCGACTAGCCTTGAGCATCCCAAAAAACCTGCGCATGCGCATCCCAAAAAACCTTCGCATGCGCATCCCACAAAACCTGCGCATGTTTTTACTCGACTAGCCTGCGGGATGCATCCTCTCGCACGTGTTTTTGCTCGACTAGCCTGCGGGATGCATCCTCTCGCACGTGTTTTTGCTCGACTACCCTGCGGGATGCATCCTCTCGCACGTGTTTTTGCTCGACTAGCCTGCGGGATGCATCCTCTCGCACGTGTTTTTGCTCGACTAGCCTGCGGCATGCATCCTATCGCACGTGTTTTTGCTCGACTAGCCTTGCGAATCCCAAAAAAACCTGCGCATGCGCATCCCAAAAAACCTTCGCATGCGCATCCCACAAAACCTGCGCATGTTTTTACTCGACTAGCCTGCGGGAAGCATCCTCTCGCACGTGTTTTTACTCGACTAGCCTGCGGGAAGCATTCTCTCGCACGTGTTTTTACTCGACTAGCCTGCGGGATGCATCCTCTCGCACGTGTTTTTACTCGACTAGCCTGCGGGATGCATCCTCTCGCACGTGTTTTTACTCGACTAGCCTGCGGGATGCATCCTCTCGCACGTGTTTTTACTCCACTAGCCTGCGGGAAGCATCCTCTCGCACGTGTTTTTACTCGACTAGCCTGCGGGATGCATCCTCTCGCACGTGTTTTTACTCGACTAGCCTGCGGGATGCATCCTCTCGCAGGTGTTTTTACTCGACTAGCCTGCGGGATGCATCCTCTCGCACGTGTTTTTACTCGACTAGCCTGCGGCATGCATCCTATCGCACGTGTTTTTGCTCGACTAGCCATGCGAATCCCAAAAAAACCTGCGCATGCGCATCCCAAAAAACCTTCGCATGCGCATCCCACAAAACCTGCGCATGTTTTTACTCGACTAGCCTGCGGGAAGCATCCTCTCGCACGTGTTTTTACTCGACTAGCCTGCGGGAAGCATTCTCTCGCACGTGTTTTTACTCGACTAGCCTGCGGGATGCATCCTCTCGCACGTGTTTTTACTCGACTAGCCTGCGGGATGCATCCTCTCGCACGTGTTTTTACTCGACTAGCCTGCGGGATGCATCCTCTCGCACGTGTTTTTACTCGACTAGCCTGCGGGATGCATCCTCTCGCACGTGTTTTTACTCCACTAGCCTGCGGGAAGCATCCTCTCGCACGTGTTTTTACTCGACTAGCCTGCGGGATGCATCCTCTCGCACGTGTTTTTACTCGACTAGCCTGCGGGATGCATCCTCTCGCACGTGTTTTTACTCGACTAGCCTGCGGGATGCATCCTCTCGCACGTGTTTTAGCTCGACTAGCCTGCGGCATGCATCCCATCGCACGTGTTTTTGCTCGACTAGCCTTGAGCATCCCAAAAAACCTGCGCATGCGCATCCCAAAAAACCTTCGCATGCGCATCCCACAAAACCTGCGCATGTTTTTACTCGACTAGCCTGCGGGATGCATCCTCTCGCACGTGTTTTTGCTCGACTAGCCTGCGGGATGCATTCTCTCGCACGTGTTTTTGCTCGACTACCCTGCGGGATGCATCCTCTCGCACGTGTTTTTGCTCGACTAGCCTGCGGGATGCATCCTCTCGCACGTGTTTTTGCTCGACTAGCCTGCGGCATGCATCCTATCGCACGTGTTTTTGCTCGACTAGCCTTGCGAATCCCAAAAAAACCTGCGCATGCGCATCCCAAAAAACCTTCGCATGCGCATCCCACAAAACCTGCGCATGTTTTTACTCGACTAGCCTGCGGGAAGCATCCTCTCGCACGTGTTTTTACTCGACTAGCCTGCGGGAAGCATTCTCTCGCACGTGTTTTTACTCGACTAGCCTGCGGGATGCATCCTCTCGCACGTGTTTTTACTCGACTAGCCTGCGGGATGCATCCTCTCGCACGTGTGTTTACTCGACTAGCCTGCGGGAAGCATCCTCTCGCACGTGTTTTTACTCCACTAGCCTGCGGGAAGCATCCTCTCGCACGTGTTTTTACTCGACTAGCCTGCGGGATGCATCCTCTCGCACGTGTTTTTACTCGACTAGCCAGCGGGATGCATCCTCTCGCACGTGTTTTTACTCGACTAGCCTGCGGGATGCATCCTCTCGCAGGTGTTTTTACTCGACTAGCCAGCGGGATGCATCCTCTCGCACGTGTTTTTACTCGACTAGCCTGCGGGATGCATCCTCACGCACGTGTTTGTACTCGACTAGCCTGCGGGATGCATCCTCTCGCACGTGTTTTTACTCGACTAGCCTGCGGGATGCATCCTCTCGCACGTGTTTTTACTCGACTAGCCTGCGGGATGCATCCTCTCGCACGTGTTTTAGCTCGACTAGCCTGCGGCATGCATCCCATCGCACGTGTTTTTGCTCGACTAGCCTTGTGCATCCCAAAAAACCTGCGCATGCGCATCCCAAAAAACCTTCGCATGCGCATCCCACAAAACCTGCGCATGTTTTTACTCGACTAGCCTGCGGGATGCATCCTCGCGCACGTGTTTTTACTCGACTAGCCTGCGGGATGCATCCTCTCGCACGTGTTTTTGCTCGACTAGCCTGCGGGATGCATCCTCTCGCACGTGTTTTTGCTCGACTACCCTGCGGGATGCATCCTCTCGCACGTGTTTTTGCTCGACTAGCCTGCGGGATGCATCCTCTCGCACGTGTTTTTGCTCGACTAGCCTGCGGCATGCATCCTATCGCACGTGTTTTTGCTCGACTAGCCATGCGAATCCAAAAAAACCTGCGCATGCGCATCCCAAAAAACCTTCGCATGCGCATCCCACAAAACCTGCGCATGTTTTTACTCGACTAGCCTGCGGGAAGCATCCTCTCGCACGTGTTTTTACTCGACTAGCCTGCGGGAAGCATTCTCTCGCACGTGTTTTTACTCGACTAGCCTGCGGGATGCATCCTCTCGCACGTGTTTTTACTCGACTAGCCTGCGGGAAGCATTCTCTCGCACGTGTTTTTACTCGACTAGCCTGCGGGATGCATCCTCTCGCACGTGTTTTTACCCCACTAGCCTGCGGGAAGCATCCTCTCGCACGTGTTTTTACTCGACTAGCCTGCGGGATGCATCCTCTCGCACGTGTTTTTACTCGACTAGCCTGCCGGATGCATCCTCTCGCAGGTGTTTTTACTCGACTAGCCTGCGGGATGCATCCTCTCGCACGTGTTTTTACTCGACTAGCCTGCGGCATGCATCCTATCGCACGTGTTTTTGCTCGACTAGCCATGCGAATCCCAAAAAAAACCTGCGCATGCGCATCCCAAAAAACCTTCGCATGCGCATCCCACAAAACCTGCGCATGTTTTTACTCGACTAGCCTGCGGGAAGCATCCTCTCGCACGTGTTTTTACTCGACTAGCCTGCGGGAAGCATTCTCTCGCACGTGTTTTTACTCGACTAGCCTGCGGGATGCATCCTCTCGCACGTGTTTTTACTCGACTAGCCTGCGGGATGCATCCTCTCCGCACGTGTTTTTACTCGACTAGCCTGCGGGATGCATCCTCTCGCACGTGTTTTTACTCCACTAGCCTGCGGGAAGCATCCTCTCGCACGTGTTTTTACTCGACTAGCCTGCGGGATGCATCCTCTCGCACGTGATTTTGCTCGACTAGCCATGCGCATCCGAAAAAACCTGCTCATGCGCATCCCAAAAAACCTGCCCATGCGCATCCCACAAAACCTGCGCATGCGCATCCCACAAAACCTCGCACGTGTTTTTACTCGACTAGCCTGCGGGATGCATCCTCTCGCACGTGTTTTTACTCGACTAGCCTGCGGGATGCATCCTCTCGCTCGTGTTTTTACTCGACTAGCCTGCGGGATGCATCCTCTCGCACGTGTTTTTACTCGACTAGCCTGCGGGATGCATCCTCTCGCACGTGTTTTTACTCGACTAGCCTGCGGGACGCATCCTCTCGCACGTGTTTTTACTCGACTAGCCTGCGGGATGCATCCTCTCGCACGTGTTTTTACTCGACTAGCCTGCCGGATGCATCCTCTCGCACGTGTTTTTACTCGACTAGCCTGCGGGATGCATCCTCTCGCACGTGTTTTTACTCGACTAGCCTGCGGGATGCATCCTCTCGCACGTGTATTTACTCGACTAGCCTGCGGGAAGCATCCTCACGCACGTGTTTGTACTCGACTAGCCTGCGGGATGCATCCTCTCGCACGTGTTTTTACTCGACTAGCCTGCGGGATGCATCCTCTCGCACGTGTTTTTACTCGACTAGCCTGCGGGATGCATCCTCTCGCACGTGTTTTTACTCGACTAGCCTGCGGGATGCATCCTCTCGCACGTGTTTTTACTCGACTAGCCTGCGGGATGCATCCTCTCGCACGTGTTTTTACTCGACTAGCCAGCGGGATGCATCCTCTCGCACGTGTTTTTACTCGACTAGCCTGCGGGATGCATCCTCTCGCACGTGTTTTTACTCGACTAGCCTGCGGGATGCATCCTCTCGCAGGTGTTTTTACTCGACTAGCCAGCGGGATGCATCCTCTCGCACGTGTTTTTACTCGACTAGCCTGCGGGATGCATCCTCTCGCACGTGTTTTTACTCGACTAGCCTGCGGGATGCATCCTCTCGCACGTGTTTTTACTCGACTAGCCTGCGGGATGCATCCTCTCGCACGTGTTTTTACTCAACTAGCCTGCGGGATGCATCCTCTCGCACGTGTGTTTACTCGACTAGCCTGCGGGAAGCATCCTCACGCACGTGTTTGTACTCGACTAGCCTGCGGGATGCATCCTCTCGCACGTGTTTTTACTCGACTAGCCTGCGGGAAGCATCCTCTCGCACGTGTTTTTACTCGACTAGCCTGCGGGATGCATCCTCTCGCACGTGTTTTTACTCGACTAGCCTGCGGGAAGCATCCTCTCGCACGTGTTTTTACTCGACTAGCCTGCGGGATGCATCCTCTCGCACGTGTTTTTACTCGACTAGCCTGCGGGATGCATCCTCTCGCACGTGTTTTTGCTCGACCAGCCTGCGGGATGCATCATCCTCTCGCACGTGTTTTTGCTCGACTACCCTGCGGGATGCATCCTCTCGCACGTGTTTTTGCTTGACTAGCCTGCGGGATGCATCCTCTCGCACGTCTTTTTACTCGACTAGCCTGCGGGATGCATCCTCGCGCACGTGTTTTTACTCGACTAGCCTGCGGGATGCATCCTCTCGCACGTGTTTTTGCTCGACTAGCATGCGGGATGCATCCTCTCGCACGTGTTTTTGCTCGACTACCCTGCGGATGCATCCTCTCGCACGTGTTTTTGCTCGACTAGCCTGCGGGATGCATCCTCTCGCACGTGTTTTTGCTCGACTAGCCTGCGGCATGCATCTATCGCACGTGTTTTTGCTCGACTAGCCATGCGCATCCAAAAAACCTGCGCATGCGCATCCCAATAAACCTCCGCATGCGCATCCCACAAAACCTGCGCATGTTTTTACTCGACTAGCCTGCGGGATGCATCCTCGCGCACATGTTTTTGCTCGACTAGCCTGCGGCATGCATCCTATCGCACGTGTTTTTGCTCGACTAGCCATGCGCATCCCAAAAAAACCTGCGCATGCGCATCCCAAAAAACCTTCGCATGCGCATCCCACAAAACCTGCGCATGTTTTTACTCGACTAGCCTGCGGGAAGCATCCTCTCGCACGTGTTTTTTACTCGACTAGCCTGCGGGATGCATCCTCTCGCACGTGTTTTTACTCGACTAGCCTGCGGGATGCATCCTCTCGCAGGTGTTTTTACTCGACTAGCCTGCGGGATGCATCCTCTCGCACGTGTTTTTACTCGACTAGCCTGCGGGGTGCATCCTCTCGCACGTGTTTTTACTCGACTAGCCTGCGGGATGCATCCTCTCGCAAGTGTTTTTTACTCGACTAGCCTGCGGGATGCATCCTCTCGCACGTGTTTTTACTCGACTAGACTGCGGGATGCATCCTCTCGCACGTGTTTTTACTCGACTAGCCTGCGGGATGCATCCTCTCGCACGTGTTTTTACTCGACTAGCCTGCGGGAAGCATCCTCTCGCACGTGTTTTTACTCGACTAGCCTGCGGGATGCATCCTCTCGCACGTGTTTTTACTCGACTAGCCTGCGGGAAGCATCCTCTCGCACGTGTTTTTACTCGACTAGCCTGCGGGATGCATTCTCTCGCACGTGTTTTTACTCGACTAGCCTGCGGGATGCATCCTCTCGCACGTGTTTTTACTCGACTAGCCTACGGGATGCATCCTCTCGCACGTGTTTTTGCTCGACTAGCCATGTGCATCCCAAAAAAACCTGCGCATGCGCATCCCACAAAACCTCGCACGTGTTTTTACTCGACTAGCCTGCGGGATGCATCCTCTCGCACGTGTTTTTACTCGACTAGCCTGCGGGATGCATCCTCTCGCTCGTGTTTTTACTCGACTAGCCTGCGGGATGCATCCTCTCGCACGTGTTTTACTCGACTAGCCTGCGGATGCATCCTCTCGCACGTGTTTTTACTCGACTAGCCTGCGGGATGCATCCTCTCGCACGTGTTTTTACTCGACTAGCCTGCGGGATGCATCCTCTCGCACGTGTTTTTACTCGACTAGCCAGCGGGATGCATCCCCTCGCACGTGTTTTTACTCGACTAGCCTGCGGGATGCATCCTCTCGCACGTGTTTTTACTCGACTAGCCTGCGGGATGCATCCTCTCGCAGGTGTTTTTACTCGACTAGCCAGCGGGATGCATCCTCTCGCACGTGTTTTTTACTCGACTAGCCTGCGGGATGCATCCTCTCGCACGTGTTTTTACGCGACTAGCCTGCGGGATGCATCCTCTCGCACGTGTTTTTACTCGACTAGCCTGCGGGATGCATCCTCTCGCACGTGTTTTTACTCGACTAGCCTGCGGGATGCATCCTCTCGCACGTGTTTTTACTCGACTAGCCTGCGGGATGCATCCTCTCGCACGTGTTTTTATTCGACTAGCCTGCGGGATGCATCCTCTCGCACGTCTTTTTACTCGACTAGCCTGCGGGATGCATCCTCTCGCACGTGATTTTACTCGACTAGCCTGCGGGATGCATCCTCTCGCACGTGTTTTTGCGCGACTAGCCTGCGGGATGCATCCTCTCGCACGTGTTTTTACTCGACTAGCCTGCGGGATGCATCCTCTCGCACGTGTTTTTACTCGACTAGCCTGCCGGATGCATCCTCTCGCACGTGTTTTTACTCGACTAGCCTGCGGGATGCATCCTCTCGCACGTGTTTTTACTCGACTAGCCTGCGGGATGCATCCTCTCACACGTGTGTTTACTCGACTAGCCTGCGGGAAGCATCCTCACGCACGTGTTTGTACTCGACTAGCCTGCGGGATGCATCCTCTCGCACGTGTTTTTACTCGACTAGCCTGCGGGATGCATCCTCTCGCACGTGTTTTTACTCGACTAGCCTGCGGGATGCATCCTCTCGCACGTGTGTTTACTCGACTAGCCTGCGGGAAGCATCCTCACGCACGTGTTTGTACTCGACTAGCCTGCGGGATGCATCCTCTCGCACGTGTTTTTACTCGACTAGCCTGCGGGAAGCATCCTCTCGCACGTGTTTTTACTCGACTAGCCTGCGGGATGCATCCTCTCGCACGTGTTTTTACTCGACTAGCCTGCGGGAAGCATCCTCTCGCACGTGTTTTTACTCGACTAGCCTGCGGGGTGCATCCTCTCGCACGTGTTTTTACTCGACTAGCCTGCGGGATGCATCCTCTCGCACGTGTTTTTGCTCGACCAGCCTGCGGGATGCATCCTCTCGCACGTGTTTTTGCTCGACTACCCTGCGGGATGCATCCTCTCGCACGTGTTTTTGCTTGACTAGCCTGCGGGATGCATCCTCTCGCACGTCTTTTTACTCGACTAGCCTGCGGGATGCATCCTCGCGCACGTGTTTTTACTCGACTAGCCTGCGGGATGCATCCTCTCGCACGTGTTTTTGCTCGACTAGCATGCGGGATGCATCCTCTCGCACGTGTTTTTGCTCGACTACCCTGCGGCATGCATCCTCTCGCACGTGTTTTTGCTCGACTAGCCTGCGGGATGCATCCTCTCGCACGTGTTTTTGCTCGACTAGCCTGCGGCATGCATCCTATCGCACGTGTTTTTGCTCGACTAGCCATGCGCATCCCAAAAAACCTGCGCATGCGCATCCCAATAAACCTCCGCATGCGCATCCCACAAAACCTGCGCATGTTTTTACTCGACTAGCCTGCGGGATGCATCCTCGCGCACATGTTTTTGCTCGACTAGCCTGCGGCATGCATCCTATCGCACGTGTTTTTGCTCGACTAGCCATGCGCATCCCAAAAAAAACCTGCGCATGCGCATCCCAAAAAACCTGCGCATGTTTTTACTCGACTAGCCTGCGGGAAGCATCCTCTCGCACGTGTTTTTACTCGACTAGCCTGCGGGATGCATCCTCTCGCACGTGTTTTTACTCGACTAGCCTGCGGGATGCATCCTCTCGCAGGTGTTTTTACTCGACTTGCCTGCGGGATGCATCCTCTCGCACGTGTTTTTACTCGACTAGCCTGCGGGGTGCATCCTCTCGCACGTGTTTTTACTCGACTAGCCTGCGGGATGCATCCTCTCGCACGTGTTTTTACTCGACTAGCCTGCGGGATGCATCCTCTCGCACGTGTTTTTACTCGACTAGACTGCGGGATGCATCCTCTCGCACGTGTTTTTACTCGACTAGCCTGCGGGATGCATCCTCTCGCACGTGTTTTTACTCGACTAGCCTGCGGGAAGCATCCTCTCGCACGTGTTTTTACTCGACTAGCCTGCGGGATGCATCCTCTCGCACGTGTTTTTACTCGACTAGCCTGCGGGAAGCATCCTCTCGCACGTGTTTTTACTCGACTAGCCTGCGGGATGCATTCTCTCGCACGTGTTTTTACTCGACTAGCCTGCGGGATGCATCCTCTCGCACGTGTTTTTACTCGACTAGCCTACGGGATGCATCCTCTCGCACGTGTTTTTGCTCGACTAGCCTGCGGGATGCATCCTCTCGCTCGTGTTTTTACTCGACTAGCCTGCGGGATGCATCCTCTCGCACGTGTTTTTACTCGACTAGCCTGCGGGATGCATCCTCTCGCACGTGTTTTTACTCGACTAGCCTGCGGGATGCATCCTCTCGCACGTGTTTTTACTCGACTAGCCTGCGGGATGCATCCTCTCGCACGTGTTTTTACTCGACTAGCCAGCGGGATGCATCCCCTCGCACGTGTTTTTACTCGACTAGCCTGCGGGATGCATCCTCTCGCACGTGTTTTTACTCGACTAGCCTGCGGGATGCATCCTCTCGCAGGTGTTTTTACTCGACTAGCCAGCGGGATGCATCCTCTCGCACGTGTTTTTACTCGACTAGCCTGCGGGATGCATCCTCTCGCACGTGTTTTTACGCGACTAGCCTGCGGGATGCATCCTCTCGCACGTGTTTTTACTCGATTAGCCTGCGGGATGCATCCTCTCGCACGTGTTTTTACTCGACTAGCCTGCGGGATGCATCCTCTCGCACGTGTTTTTACTCGACTAGCCTGCGGGATGCATCCTCTCGCACGTGTTTTTATTCGACTAGCCTGCGGGATGCATCCTCTCGCACGTCTTTTTACTCGACTAGCCTGCGGGATGCATCCTCTCGCACGTGTTTTTACTCGACTAGCCTGCGGGATGCATCCTCTCGCACGTGTTTTTGCGCGACTAGCCTGCGGGATGCATCCTCTCGCACGTGTTTTTACTCGACTAGCCTGCGGGATGCATCCTCTCGCACGTGTTTTTACTCGACTAGCCTGCCGGATGCATCCTCTCGCACGTGTTTTTACTCGACTAGCCTGCGGGGTGCATCCTCTCGCACGTGTGTTTACTCGACTAGCCTGCGGGAAGCATCCTCACGCACGTGTTTGTACTCGACTAGCCTGCGGGATGCATCCTCTCGCACGTGTTTTTACTCGACTAGCCTGCGGGATGCATCCTCTCGCACGTGTTTTTACTCGACTAGCCTGCGGGATACATCCTCTCGCACGTGTTTTTACTCGACTAGCCTGCGGGATGCATCCTCTCGCACGTGTTTTTACTCGACTAGCCTGCGGGATGCATCCTCTCGCACGTGTTTTTACTCGACTAGCCTGCGGGAAGCATCCTCTCGCACGTGTTTTTGCTCGACTAGCCTGCGGGATGCATCCTCTCGCACGTCTTTTTACTCGACTAGCCTGCGGGATGCATCCTCGCGCACGTGTTTTTACTCGACTAGCCTGCGGGATGCATCCTCTCGCACGTGTTTTTGCTCGACTAGCCTGCGGGATGCATCCTCTCGCACGTGTTTTTGCTCGACTACCCTGCGGGATGCATCCTCTCGCACGTGTTTTTGCTCGACTAGCCTGCGGGATGCATCCTCTCGCACGTGTTTTTGCTCGACTAGCCTGCGGCATGCATCCTATCGCACGTGTTTTTGCTCGACTAGCCATGCGCATCCCAAAAAAACCTGCGCATGCGCATCCCAAAAAACCTTCGCATGCGCATCCCACAAAACCTGCGCATATTTTTACTCGACTAGCCTGCGGGATGCATCCTCTCGCACGTGTTTTTACTCGACTAGCCTGCGGGAAGCATCCTCTCGCACGTGTTTTTACTCGACTAGCCTGCGGGATGCATTCTCTCGCACGTGTTTTTACTCGACTAGCCTGCGGGATGCATCCTCTCGCACGTGTTTTTACTCGTCTAGCCTACGGGATGCATCCTCTCGCACGTGTTTTTGCTCGACTAGCCATGCGCATCCCAAAAAACCTGCGCATGCGCATCCCACAAAACCTCGCACGTGTTTTTACTCGACTAGCCTGCGGGATGCATCCTCTCGCACGTGTTTTTACTCGACTAGCCTGCGGGATGCATCCTCTCGCTCGTGTTTTTACTCGACTAGCCTGCGGGATGCATCCTCTCGCACGTGTTTTTACTCGACTAGCCTGCGGGATGCATCCTCTCGCACGTGTTTTTACTCGACTAGCCTGCGGGATGCATCCTCTCGCACGTGTTTTTACTCGACTAGCCTGCGGGATGCATCCTCTCGCACGTGTTTTTACTCGACTAGCCAGCGGGATGCATCCCCTCGCACGTGTTTTTACTCGACTAGCCTGCGGGATGCATCCTCTCGCACGTGTTTTTACTCGACTAGCCTGCGGGATGCATCCTCTCGCAGGTGTTTTTACTCGACTAGCCAGCGGGATGCATCCTCTCGCACGTGTTTTTACGCGACTAGCCTGCGGGATGCATCCTCTCGCACGTGTTTTTACTCGACTAGCCTGCGGGATGCATCCTCTCGCACGTGTTTTTACTCGACTAGCCTGCGGGATGCATCCTCTCGCACGTGTTTTTACTCGACTAGCCTGCGGGATGCATCCTCTCGCACGTGTTTTTATTCGACTAGCCTGCGGGATGCATCCTCTCGCACGTCTTTTTACTCGACTAGCCTGCGGGATGCATCCTCTCGCACGTGTTTTTACTCGACTAGCCTGCGGGATGCATCCTCTCGCACGTGTTTTTGCGCGACTAGCCTGCGGGATGCATCCTCTCGCACGTGTTTTTACTCGACTAGCCTGCGGGATGCATCCTCTCGCACGTGTTTTTACTCGACTAGCCTGCCGGATGCATCCTCTCGCACGTGTTTTTACTCGACTAGCCTGCGGGGTGCATCCTCTCGCACGTGTTTTTACTCGACTAGCCTGCGGGATGCATCCTCTCACACGTGTGTTTACTCGACTAGCCTGCGGGAAGCATCCTCACGCACGTGTTTGTACTCGACTAGCCTGCGGGATGCATCCTCTCGCACGTGTTTTTACTCGACTAGCCTGCGGGATGCATCCTCTCGCACGTGTTTTTACTCGACTAGCCTGCGGGATACATCCTCGCGCACGTGTTTTTACTCGACTAGCCTGCGGGATGCATCCTCGCGCACGTGTTTTTACTCGACTAGGCTGCGGGATGCATCCTCTCGCACGTGTTTTTGCTCGACTAGCCTGCGGGATGCATCCTCTCGCACGTGTTTTTTCTCGACTAGCCTGCGGGATGCATCCTCTCGCAGGTGTTTTTACTCGACTAGCCTGCGGGATGCATCCTCTCGCACGTGTTTTTACTCGACTAGCCTGCGGGATGCATCCTCTCGCACGTGTTTTTACTCGACTAGCCTGCGGGATGCATCCTCTCGCACGTGTTTTTACTCGACTAGCCTGCGGGATGCATCCTCTCGCACGTGTTTTTACTCGACTAGCCTGCGGGAAGCATCCTCTCGCACGTGTTTTTACCCGACTAGCCTGCGGGATGCATTCTCTCGCACGAGTTTTTACTCGACTAGCCTGCGGGATGCATCCTCTCGCACGTGTTTTTACTCGACTAGCCTGCGGGGAGCATCCTCTCGCACGTGTTTTTACTCGACTAGCCTGCGGGATGCATTCTCTCGCACGTGTTTTTACTCGACTAGCATGCGGGATGCATCCACTCGCACGTCTTTTTACTCGACTAGCCTGCGGGATGCATCCTCGCGCACGTGTTTTTACTCGACTAGCCTGCGGGATGCATCCTCTCGCACGTGTTTTTGCTCGACTAGCCTGCGGGATGCATCCTCTCGCACGTGTTTTTACTCGACTAGCCTGCGGGAAGCATCCTCTCGCACGTGTTTTTACTCGACTAGCCTGCGGGATGCATCCTCTCGCACGTGTTTTTACTCGACTAGCCTACGGGATGCATCCTCTCGCAGGTGTTTTTACTCGACTAGCCTGCGGGATGCATCCTCTCGCACGTGTTTTTACTCGACTAGGCTGCGGGATGCATCCTCTCGCACGTGTTTTTGCTCGACCAGCCTGCGGGATGCATCCTCTCGCACGTGTTTTTGCTCGACTACCCTGCGGGATGCATCCTCTCGCACGTGTTTTTGCTCGACTAGCCTGCGGGATGCATCCTCTCGCACGTCTTTTTACTCGACTAGCCTGCGGGATGCATCCTCGCGCACTTGTTTTTACTCGACTAGCCTGCGGGATGCATCCTCTCGCACGTGTTTTTGCTCGACCAGCCTGCGGGATGCATCCTCTCGCACGTGTTTTTGCTCGACTACCCTGCGGGATGCATCCTCTCGCACGTGTTTTTCTCGACTAGCCTGCGGGATGCATCCTCTCGCAGGTGTTTTTACTCGACTAGCCTGCGGGATGCATCCTCTCGCACGTGTTTTTACTCGACTAGCCTGCGGGATGCATCCTCTCGCACGTGTGTTTACTCGACTAGCCTGCGGGAAGCATCCTCACGCACGTGTTTGTACTCGACTAGCCTGCGGGATGCATCCTCTCGCACGTGTTTTTACTCGACTAGCCTGCGGGATGCATCCTCTCGCACGTGTTTTTGCTCGACTAGCCTGCGGGATGCATCCTCTCGCACGTGTTTTTACTCGACTAGCCTGCGGGATGCATTCTCTCGCACGTGTTTTTACTCGACTAGCATGCGGGATGCATCCTCTCGCACGTGTTTTTACTCGACTAGCCTGCGGGATGCATCCTGTCGCACGTGTTTTTACTCGACTAGCCTGCGGGATGCATCCTCTCGCACGTGTTTTTACTCGACTAGCCTGCGGGATGCATCCTCTCGCCTTTTTTTTTATTCGACTAGCCTGCGGGATGCATCCTCTCGCACGTGTTTTTACTCGACTAGCCTGCGGGATGCATCCTGTCGCACGTGTTTTTACTCGACTAGCCTGCGGAATGCATCCTCTCGCACGTGTTTTTACTCGATTAGCCTGCGGGATGCATCCTCTCGCACGTGTTTTTGCTCGACTAGCCTGCGGGAAGCATCCTCTCGCACGTGTTTTTACTCGACTAGCCTGCGGGAAGCATCCTCTCGCACGTGTTTTTACTCGACTAGCCTGCGGGATGCATTCTCTCGCACGTGTTTTTACTCGACTAGCATGCGGGATGCATCCTCTCGCACGTGTTTTTGCTCTACTACCCTGCGGGATGCATCCTCTCGCACGTGTTTTTTCTCGACTAGCCTGCGGGATGCATCCTCTCGCACGTGTTTTTGCTCGACTAGCCTGCGGCATGCATCCTATCGCACGTGTTTTTGCTCGACTAGCCATGCGCATCCCAAAAAAACCTGCGCATGCGCATCCCAAAAAACCTTCGCATGCGCATCCCACAAAACCTGCGCATGTTTTTGCTCGACTAGCCTGCGGGAAGCATCCTCTCGCACGTGTTTTTGCTCGACTAGCCTGCGGGAACCATCCTCTCGCACGTGTTTTTACTCGACTAGCCTGCGGGATGCATCCTCTCGCACGTGTTTTTACTCGACTAGCCTGCGGGATGCATACTCTCGCAGGTTTTTTACTCGACTAGCCTGCGGGGTGCATCCTCTCGCACGTGTTTTTACTCGACTAGCCTGCGGGATGCATCCTCTCGCACGTGTTTTTACTCGACTAGCCTGCGGGATGCATCCTCCCGCACGTGTTTTTAATCGACTAGCCTGCGGGATGCATCCTCTCGCACGTGTTTTTACTCGACTAGCCTGCGGGATGCATCCTCTCGCACGCGTTTTTACTCGACTAGCCTGCGGGAAGCATCCTCTCGCACGTGTTTTTACTCAACTAGCCTGCGGGATGCATCCTCTCGCACGTGTTTTTACTCGACTAGCCTGCGGGAAGCATCCTCTCGCACGTGTTTTTACTCGACTAGCCTGCGGGATGCATTCTCTCGCACGTGTTTTTACTCGACTAGCCTGCGGGATGCATCCTCTCGCACGTGTTTTTACTCGACTAGCCTGCGGGATGCATCCTCTCGCAGGTGTTTTTACTCGACTAGCCTGCGGGATGCATCCTCTCGCACGTGTTTTTACTCGACTAGCCTGCGGGATGCATCCTCTCGCACGTGTTTTTACTCGACTAGCCTGCGGGATGCATCCTCTCGCACGTGTTTTTGCGCGACTAGCCTGCGGGATGCATCCTCTCGCACGTGTTTTTACTCGACTAGCCTGCGGGATGCATCCTCTCGCACGTGTTTTTACTCGACTAGCCTGCGGGAAGCATCCTCTCGCACGTGTTTTTGCTCGACTAGCCTGCGGGATGCATCCTCTCGCACGTCTTTTTACTCGACTAGCCTGCGGGATGCATCCTCTCACACGTGTGTTTACTCGACTAGCCTGCGGGAAGCATCCTCACGCACGTGTTTGTACTCGACTAGCCTGCGGGATGCATCCTCTCGCACGTGTTTTTACTCGACTAGCCTGCGGGATGCATCCTCTCGCACGTGTTTTTACTCGACTAGCCTGCGGGATACATCCTCTCGCACGTGTTTTTGCTCGACTAGCCTGCGGGATGCATCCTATCGCACGTGTTTTTGCTCGACAAGCCATGCGCATCCCAAAAAACCTGCGCATGCGCATCCCAAAAAACCTTCGCATGCGCATCCCACAAAACCTGCGCATGTTTTTACTCGACTAGCCTGCGGGAAGCATCCTCTCGCACGTGTTTTTGCTCGACCAGCCTGCGGGATGCATCCTCTCGCACGTGTTTTTGCTTGACTACCCTGCGGGATGCATCCTCTCGCACGTGTTTTTCTCGACTAGCCTGCGGGATGCATCCTCTCGCAGGTGTTTTTACTCGACTAGCCTGCGGGATGCATCCTCTCGCACGTGTTTTTACTCGACTAGCCTGCGGGATGCATCCTCTCGCACGTGTTTTTACTCGACTAGCCTGCGGGATGCATCCTCTCGCACGTGTTTTTACTCGACTAGCCTGCGGGATGCATCCTCTCGCACGTGTTTTTACTCGACTAGCCTGCGGGAAGCATCCTCTCGCACGTGTTTTTACCCGACTAGCCTGCGGGATGCATTCTCTCGCACGTGTTTTTACTCGACTAGCCTGCGGGATGCATCCTCTCGCACGTGTTTTTACTCGACTAGCCTGCGGGGAGCATCCTCTCGCACGTGTTTTTACTCGACTAGCCTGCGGGATGCATTCTCTCGCACGTGTTTTTACTCGACTAGCATGCGGGATGCATCCTCTCGCACGTCTTTTTACTCGACTAGCCTGCGGGATGCATCCTCGCGCACGTGTTTTTACTCGACTAGCCTGCGGGATGCATCCTCTCGCACGTGTTTTTGCTCGACTAGCCTGCGGGATGCATCCTCTCGCACGTGTTTTTACTCGACTAGCCTGCGGGAAGCATCCTCTCGCACGTGTTTTTACTCGACTAGCCTGCGGGATGCATCCTCTCGCACGTGTTTTTACTCGACTAGCCTACGGGATGCATCCTCTCGCAGGTGTTTTTACTCGACTAGCCTGCGGGATGCATCCTCTCGCACGTGTTTTTACTCGACTAGGCTGCGGGATGCATCCTCTCGCACGTGTTTTTGCTCGACCAGCCTGCGGGATGCATCCTCTCGCACGTGTTTTTGCTCGACTACCCTGCGGGATGCATCCTCTCGCACGTGTTTTTGCTCGACTAGCCTGCGGGATGCATCCTCTCGCACGTCTTTTTACTCGACTAGCCTGCGGGATGCATCCTCGCGCACTTGTTTTTACTCGACTAGCCTGCGGGATGCATCCTCTCGCACGTGTTTTTGCTCGACCAGCCTGCGGGATGCATCCTCTCGCACGTGTTTTTGCTCGACTACCCTGCGGGATGCATCCTCTCGCACGTGTTTTTCTCGACTAGCCTGCGGGATGCATCCTCTCGCAGGTGTTTTTACTCGACTAGCCTGCGGGATGCATCCTCTCGCACGTGTTTTTACTCGACTAGCCTGCGGGATGCATCCTCTCGCACGTGTTTTTACTCGACTAGCCTGCGGGATGCATCCTCTCGCACGTGTTTTTACTCGACTAGCCTGCGGGATGCATCCTCTCGCACGTGTTTTTACTCGACTAGCCTGCGGGAAGCATCCTCTCGCACGTGTTTTTACTCGACTAGCCTGCGGGATGCATTCTCTCGCACGTGTTTTTACTCGACTAGCCTGCGGGATGCATCCTCTCGCACGTGTTTTTACTCGACTAGCCTGCGGGGAGCATCCTCTCGCACGTGTTTTTACTCGACTAGCCTGCGGGATGCATTCTCTCGCACGTGTTTTTACTCGACTAGCATGCGGGATGCATCCTCGCGCACGTGTTTTTACTCGACTAGCCTGCGGGATGCATCCTCTCGCACGTGTTTTTGCTCGACTAGCCTGCGGGATGCATCCTCTCGCACGTGTTTTTACTCGACTAGCCTGCGGGATGCATTCTCTCGCACGTGTTTTTACTCGACTAGCATGCGGGATGCATCCTCTCGCACGTGTTTTTACTCGACTAGCCTGCGGGATGCATCCTGTCGCACGTGTTTTTACTCGACTATCCTGCGGGATGCATCCTGTCGCACGTGTTTTTACTCGACTAGCCTGCGGAGTGCATCCTCTCGCACGTGTTTTTACTCGATTAGCCTGCGGGATGCATCCTCTCGCACGTGTTTTTGCTCGACTAGAATGCGGGAAGCATCCTCTCGCACGTGTTTTTACTCGACTAGCCTGCGGGAAGCATCCTCTCGCACGTGTTTTTACTCGACTAGCCTGCGGGATGCATTCTCTCGCACGTGTTTTTACTCGACTAGCATGCGGGATGCATCCTCTCGCACGTGTTTTTGCTCTACTACCCTGCGGGATGCATCCTCTCGCACGTGTTTTTTCTCGACTAGCCTGCGGGATGCATCCTCTCGCACGTGTTTTTGCTCGACTAGCCTGCGGCATGCATCCTATCGCACGTGTTTTTGCTCGACTAGCCATGCGCATCCCAAAAAAACCTGCGCATGCGCATCCCAAAAAACCTTCGCATGCGCATCCCACAAAACCTGCGCATGTTTTTGCTCGACTAGCCTGCGGGAAGCATCCTCTCGCACGTGTTTTTGCTCGACTAGCCTGCGGGAACCATCCTCTCGCACGTGTTTTTACTCGACTAGCCTGCGGTATGCATCCTCTCGCACGTGTTTTTACTCGACTAGCCTGCGGGATGCATACTCTCGCAGGTGTTTTTACTCGACTAGCCTGCGGGGTGCATCCTCTCGCACGTGTTTTTACTCGACTAGCCTGCGGGATGCATCCTCTCGCACGTGTTTTTACTCGACTAGCCTGCGGGATGCATCCTCCCGCACGTGTTTTTAATCGACTAGCCTGCGGGATGCATCCTCTCGCACGTGTTTTTACTCGACTAGCCTGCGGGATGCATCCTCTCGCACGCGTTTTTACTCGACTAGCCTGCGGGAAGCATCCTCTCGCACGTGTTTTTACTCAACTAGCCTGCGGGATGCATCCTCTCGCACGTGTTTTTACTCGACTAGCCTGCGGGAAGCATCCTCTCGCACGTGTTTTTACTCGACTAGCCTGCGGGATGCATTCTCTCGCACGTGTTTTTACTCGACTAGCATGCGGGATGCATCCTCTCGCACGTGTTTTTGCTCTACTACCCTGCGGGATGCATCCTCTCGCACGTGTTTTTTCTCGACTAGCCTGCGGGATGCATCCTCTCGCACGTGTTTTTGCTCGACTAGCCTGCGGCATGCATACTCTCGCAGGTGTTTTTACTCGACTAGCCTGCGGGGTGCATCCTCTCGCACGTGTTTTTACTCGACTAGCCTGCGGGATGCATCCTCTCGCACGTGTTTTTGCTCGACTAGCCTGCGGGAAGCATCCTCTCGCACGTGTTTTTACTCGACTAGCCTGCGGGAAGCATCCTCTCGCACGTGTTTTTACTCGACTAGCCTGCGGGATGCATTCTCTCGCACGTGTTTTTACTCGACTAGCATGCGGGATGCATCCTCTCGCACGTGTTTTTGCTCTACTACCCTGCGGGATGCATCCTCTCGCACGTGTTTTTTCTCGACTAGCCTGCGGGATGCATCCTCTCGCACGTGTTTTTGCTCGACTAGCCTGCGGCATGCATACTCTCGCAGGTGTTTTTACTCGACTAGCCTGCGGGGTGCATCCTCTCGCACGTGTTTTTACTCGACTAGCCTGCGGGATGCATCCTCTCGCACGTGTTTTTACTCGACTAGCCTGCGGGATGCATCCTCCCGCACGTGTTTTTAATCGACTAGCCTGCGGGATGCATCCTCTCGCACGTGTTTTTACTCGACTAGCCTGCGGGATGCATCCTCTCGCACGCGTTTTTACTCGACTAGCCTGCGGGAAGCATCCTCTCGCACGTGTTTTTACTCGACTAGCCTGCGGGATGCATCCTCTCGCACGTGTTTTTACTCGACTAGCCTTTGGGATGCATCCTCCCGCACGTGTTTTTAATCGACTAGCCTGCGGGATGCATCCTCTCGCACGTGTTTTTACTCGACTAGCCTGCGGGATGCATCCTCTCGCACGCGTTTTTACTCGACTAGCCTGCGGGAAGCATCCTCTCGCACGTGTTTTTACTCAACTAGCCTGCGGGATGCATCCTCTCGCACGTGTTTTTACTCGACTAGCCTGCGGGAAGCATCCTCTCGCACGTGTTTTTACTCGACTAGCCTGCGGGATGCATTCTCTCGCACGTGTTTTTACTCGACTAGCCTGCGGGATGCATCCTCTCGCACGTGTTTTTACTCGACTAGCCTGCGGGATGCATCCTGTCGCACGTGTTTTTACTCGACTAGCCTGCGGGATGCATCCTCTCGCACGTGTTTTTACTCGACTAGTCTGCGGGATGCATCCTCTCGCCTTTTTTTTTATTCGACTAGCCTGCGGGATGCATCCTCTCGCACGTGTTTTTACTCGACTAGCCTGCGGGATGCATCCTCTCGCACGTGTTTTTACTCGATTAGCCTGCGGGATGCATCCTCTCGCACGTGTTTTTGCTCGACTAGCCTGCGGGAAGCATCCTCTCGCACGTGTTTTTACTCGACTAGCCTGCGGGAAGCATCCTCTCGCACGTGTTTTTACTCGACTAGCCTGCGGGTTGCATTCTCTCGCACGTGTTTTTACTCGACTAGCATGCGGGATGCATCCTCTCGCACGTGTTTTTGCTCTACTACCCTGCGGGATGCATCCTCTCGCACGTGTTTTTTCTCGACTAGCCTGCGGGTTGCATCCTCTCGCACGTGTTTTTCCTCGACTAGCCTGCGGCATGCATCCTATCGCACGTGTTTTTGCTCGACTAGCCATGCGCATCCCAAAAAAACCTGCGCATGCGCATCCCAAAAAACCTTCGCATGCGCATCCCACAAAACCTGCGCATGTTTTTGCTCGACTAGCCTGCGGGAAGCATCCTCTCGCACGTGTTTTTGCTCGACTAGCCTGCGGGAACCATCCTCTCGCACGTGTTTTTACTCGACTAGCCTGCGGGATGCATCCTCTCGCACGTGTTTTTACTCGACTAGCCTGCGGGATGCATACTCTCGCAGGTGTTTTTACTCGACTAGCCTGCGGGGTGCATCCTCTCGCACGTGTTTTTACTCGACTAGCCTGCGGGATGCATCCTCTCGCACGTGTTTTTACTCGACTAGCCTGCGGGATGCATCCTCCCGCACGTGTTTTTAATCGACTAGCCTGCGGGATGCATCCTCTCGCACGTGTTTTTACTCGACTAGCCTGCGGGATGCATCCTCTCGCACGCGTTTTTACTCGACTAGCCTGCGGGAAGCATCCTCTCGCACGTGTTTTTACTCAACTAGCCTGCGGGATGCATCCTCTCGCACGTGTTTTTACTCGACTAGCCTGCGGGAAGCATCCTCTCGCACGTGTTTTTACTCGACTAGCCTGCGGGATGCATTCTCTCGCACGTGTTTTTACTCGACTAGCCTGCGGGATGCATCCTCTCGCACGTGTTTTTACTCGACTAGCCTGCGGGATGCATCCTCTCGCAGGTGTTTTTACTCGACTAGCCTGCGGGATGCATCCTCTCGCACGTGTTTTTACTGGACTAGCCTGCGGGATGCATCCTCTCGCACGTGTTTTTACTCGACTAGCCTGCGGGATGCATCCTCTCGCACGTGTTTTTACTCGACTAGCCTGCGGGATGCATCCTCTCGCACGTGTTTTTGCTCGACTAGCCTGCGGGAAGCATCCTCTCGCACGTGTTTTTACTCGACTAGCCTGCGGGAAGCATCCTCTCGCACGTGTTTTTACTCGACTAGCCTGCGGGATACATTCTCTCGCACGTGTTTTTACTCGACTAGCATGCGGGATGCATCCTCTCGCACGTGTTTTTGCTCGACTACCCTGCGGGATGCATCCTCTCGCACGTGTTTTTTCTCGACTAGCCTGCGGGATGCATCCTCTCGCACGTGTTTTTACTCGACTAGCCTGCGGAATGCATCCTCTCGCACGTGTTTTTACTCGATTAGCCTGCGGGATGCATCCTCTCGCACGTGTTTTTGCTCGACTAGCCTGCGGGAAGCATCCTCTCGCACGTGTTTTTACTCGACTAGCCTGCGGGAAGCATCCTCTCGCACGTGTTTTTACTCGACTAGCCTGCGGGATGCATTCTCTCGCACGTGTTTTTACTCGACTAGCATGCGGGATGCATCTTCTCGCACGTGTTTTTGCTCTACTACCCTGCGGGATGCATCCTCTCGCACGTGTTTTTTCTCGACTAGCCTGCGGGATGCATCCTCTCGCACGTGTTTTTGCTCGACTAGCCTGCGGCATGCATCCTATCGCACGTGTTTTTGCTCGACTAGCCATGCGCATCCCAAAAAAACCTGCGCATGCGCATCCCAAAAAACCTTCGCATGCGCATCCCACAAAACCTGCGCATGTTTTTGCTCGACTAGCCTGCGGGAAGCATCCTCTCGCACGTGTTTTTGCTCGACTAGCCTGCGGGAAGCATCCTCTCGCACGTGTTTTTACTCGACTAGCCTGCGGGATGCATCCTCTCGCACGTGTTTTTACTCGACTAGCCTGCGGGATGCATACTCTCGCAGGTGTTTTTACTCGACTAGCCTGCGGGGTGCATCCTCTCGCACGTGTTTTTACTCGACTAGCCTGCGGGATGCATCCTCTCGCACGTGTTTTTACTCGACTAGCCTGCGGGATGCATCCTCCCGCACGTGTTTTTAATCGACTAGCCTGCGGGATGCATCCTCTCGCACGTGTTTTTACTCGACTAGCCTGCGGGATGCATCCTCTCGCACGCGTTTTTACTCGACTAGCCTGCGGGAAGCATCCTCTCGCACGTGTTTTTACTCAACTAGCCTGCGGGATGCATCCTCTCGCACGTGTTTTTACTCGACTAGCCTGCGGGAAGCATCCTCTCGCACGTGTTTTTACTCGACTAGCCTGCGGGATGCATTCTCTCGCACGTGTTTTTACTCGACTAGCCTGCGGGATGCATCCTCTCGCACGTGTTTTTACTCGACTAGCCTGCGGGATGCATCCTCTCGCAGGTGTTTTTACTCGACTAGCCTGCGGGATGCATCCTCTCGCACGTGTTTTTACTGGACTAGCCTGCGGGATGCATCCTCTCGCACGTGTTTTTACTCGACTAGCCTGCGGGATGCATTCTCTCGCACGTGTTTTTACTCGACTAGCCTGCGGGATGCATCCTCTCGCACGTGTTTTTACTCGACTAGCCTGCGGGATGCATCCTCTCGCACGTGTTTTTACTCGACTAGCCTGCGGGATGCATCCTCTCGCACGTGTTTTTACTGGACTAGCCTGCGGGATGCATCCTCTCGCACGTGTTTTTACTCGACTAGCCTGCGGGATGCATCCTCTCGCACGTGTTTTTACTCGACTAGCCTGCGGGATGCATCCTCTCGCACGTGTTTTTGCTCGACTAGCCTGCGGGAAGCATCCTCTCGCACGTGTTTTTACTCGACTAGCCTGCGGGAAGCATCCTCTCGCACGTGTTTTTACTCGACTAGCCTGCGGGATGCATTCTCTCGCACGTGTTTTTACTCGACTAGCATGCGGGATGCATCCTCTCGCACGTGTTTTTGCTCTACTACCCTGCGGGATGCATCCTCTCGCACGTGTTTTTTCTCGACTAGCCTGCGGGATGCATCCTCTCGCACGTGTTTTTGCTCGACTAGCCTGCGGCATGCATACTCTCGCAGGTGTTTTTACTCGACTAGCCTGCGGGGTGCATCCTCTCGCACGTGTTTTTACTCGACTAGCCTGCGGGATGCATCCTCTCGCACGTGTTTTTACTCGACTAGCCTGCGGGATGCATCCTCCCGCACGTGTTTTTAATCGACTAGCCTGCGGGATGCATCCTCTCGCACGTGTTTTTACTCGACTAGCCTGCGGGATGCATCCTCTCGCACGCGTTTTTACTCGACTAGCCTGCGGGAAGCATCCTCTCGCACGTGTTTTTACTCAACTAGCCTGCGGGAAGCATCCTCTCGCACGTGTTTTTACTCGACTAGCCTGCGGGATGCATCCTCTCGCACGTGTTTTTACTCGACTAGCCTGCGGGATGCATACTCTCGCAGGTGTTTTTACTCGACTAGCCTGCGGGGTGCATCCTCTCGCACGTGTTTTTACTCGACTAGCCTGCGGGATGCATCCTCTCGCACGTGTTTTTACTCGACTAGCCTGCGGGATGCATCCTCCCGCACGTGTTTTTAATCGACTAGCCTGCGGGATGCATCCTCTCGCACGTGTTTTTACTCGACTAGCCTGCGGGATGCATCCTCTCGCACGCGTTTTTACTCGACTAGCCTGCGGGAAGCATCCTCTCGCACGTGTTTTTACTCAACTAGCCTGCGGGATGCATCCTCTCGCACGTGTTTTTACTCGACTAGCCTGCGGGAAGCATCCTCTCGCACGTGTTTTTACTCGACTAGCCTGCGGGATGCATTCTCTCGCACGTGTTTTTACTCGACTAGCCTGCGGGATGCATCCTCTCGCACGTGTTTTTACTCGACTAGCCTGCGGGATGCATCCTGTCGCACGTGTTTTTACTCGACTAGCCTGCGGGATGCATCCTCTCGCACGTGTTTTTACTCGGCTAGCCTGCGGGATGCATCCTCTCGCACGTGTTTTTACTCGACTAGCCTGCGGGAAGCATCCTCTCGCACGTGTTTTTACTCGACTAGCCTGCGGGAAGCATCCTCTCGCACGTGTTTTTACTCGACTAGCCTGCGGGATGCATTCTCTCGCACGTGTTTTTACTCGACTAGCCTGCGGGAAGCATCCTCTCGCACGTGATTTTACTCGACTAGCCTGCGGGATGCATCCTCTCGCAGGTGTTTTTACTCGACTAGACTGCGGGATGCATCCTCTCGCACGTTGTTTTACTCGACTAGCCTGCGGGGTGCATCCTCTCGCACGTGTTTTTACTCGACTAGCCTGCGGGATGCAACCTCGCGCAGGTGTTTTTACTCGACTAGCCTGCGGGATGCATCCTCTCGCACGTGTTTTTACTCGACTAGCCTGCGGGGTGCATCCTCTCGCACGTGTTTTTACTCGACTAGCCTGTGGGAAGCATCCTCTCGCACGTGTTTTTACTCGACTAGCCTGCGGGATGCATTCTCTCGCACGTGTTTTTACTCGACTAGCCTGCGGGATGCATCCTCTCGCACGTGTTTTTACTCTTCTAGCCTGCGGGATGCATCCTCTCGCACGTGTTTTTACTCGACTAGCCTGCGGGAAGCATCCTCTCGCACGTGTTTTTACTCGACTAGCCTGCGGGAAGCATCCTCTCGCACGTGTTTTTACTCGACTAGCCTGCGGGATGCATCCTCTCGCACGTGTTTTTACTCGACTAGCATGCGGGATGCATCCTCTCGCACGTGTTTTTACTCGACTAGCATGCGGGATGCATCCTCTCGCACGTGTTTTTGCTCGACTAGCCTGCGGGATGCATCCTCTCGCACGTGTTTTTACTCGACTAGCCTGCGGGATGCATCCTCTCGCACGTGTTTTTACTCGACTAGCCTGCGGGATGCATCCTGTCGCACGTGTTTTTACTCGACTAGCCTGCGGGATGCATACTCTCGCACGTGTTTTTACTCGACTAGCCTGCGGGATGCATCCTCTCGCACGTGTTTTTACTCGACTAGCCTGCGGGAAGCATCCTCTCGCACGTGTTTTTACTCGACTAGCCTGCGGGAAGCATCCTCTCGCACGTGTTTTTACTCGACTAGCCTGCGGGATGCATTCTCTCGCACGTGTTTTTACTCGACTAGCCTGCGGGATGCATCCTCTCGCACGTGTTTTTGCTCGACTACCCTGCGGGATGCATCCTCTCGCACGTGTTTTTACTCGACTAGCCTGCGGGATGCATCCTCTCGCACGCGTTTTTACTCGACTAGCCTGCGGGAAGCATCCTCTCGCACGTGTTTTTACTCAACTAGCCTGCGGGATGCATCCTCTCGCACGTGTTTTTACTCGACTAGCCTGCGGGAAGCATCCTCTCGCACGTGTTTTTACTCGACTAGCCTGCGGGATGCATTCTCTCGCACGTGTTTTTACTCGACTAGCCTGCGGGATGCATCCTCTCGCACGTGTTTTTACTCGACTAGCCTGCGGGATGCATCCTCTCGCACGTGTTTTTACTCGACTAGCCTGCGGGATGCATCCTGTCGCACGTGTTTTTACTCGACTAGCCTGCGGAATGCATCCTCTCGCACGTGTTTTTACTCGATTAGCCTGCGGGATGCATCCTCTCGCACGTGTTTTTGCTCGACTAGCCTGCGGGAAGCATCCTCTCGCACGTGTTTTTACTCGACTAGCCTGCGGGAAGCATCCTCTCGCACGTGTTTTTACTCGACTAGCCTGCGGGTTGCATTCTCTCGCACGTGTTTTTACTCGACTAGCATGCGGGATGCATCCTCTCGCACGTGTTTTTGCTCTACTACCCTGCGGGATGCATCCTCTCGCACGTGTTTTTTCTCGACTAGCCTGCGGGTTGCATCCTCTCGCACGTGTTTTTCCTCGACTAGCCTGCGGCATGCATCCTATCGCACGTGTTTTTGCTCGACTAGCCATGCGCATCCCAAAAAAACCTGCGCATGCGCATCCCAAAAAACCTTCGCATGCGCATCCCACAAAACCTGCGCATGTTTTTGCTCGACTAGCCTGCGGGAAGCATCCTCTCGCACGTGTTTTTGCTCGACTAGCCTGCGGGAACCATCCTCTCGCACGTGTTTTTACTCGACTAGCCTGCGGGATGCATCCTCTCGCACGTGTTTTTACTCGACTAGCCTGCGGGATGCATACTCTCGCAGGTGTTTTTACTCGACTAGCCTGCGGGGTGCATCCTCTCGCACGTGTTTTTACTCGACTAGCCTGCGGGATGCATCCTCTCGCACGTGTTTTTACTCGACTAGCCTGCGGGATGCATCCTCCCGCACGTGTTTTTAATCGACTAGCCTGCGGGATGCATCCTCTCGCACGTGTTTTTACTCGACTAGCCTGCGGGATGCATCCTCTCGCACGCGTTTTTACTCGACTAGCCTGCGGGAAGCATCCTCTCGCACGTGTTTTTACTCAACTAGCCTGCGGGATGCATCCTCTCGCACGTGTTTTTACTCGACTAGCCTGCGGGAAGCATCCTCTCGCACGTGTTTTTACTCGACTAGCCTGCGGGATGCATTCTCTCGCACGTGTTTTTACTCGACTAGCCTGCGGGATGCATCCTCTCGCACGTGTTTTTACTCGACTAGCCTGCGGGATGCATCCTCTCGCAGGTGTTTTTACTCGACTAGCCTGCGGGATGCATCCTCTCGCACGTGTTTTTACTGGACTAGCCTGCGGGATGCATCCTCTCGCACGTGTTTTTACTCGACTAGCCTGCGGGATGCATCCTCTCGCACGTGTTTTTACTCGACTAGCCTGCGGGATGCATCCTCTCGCACGTGTTTTTGCTCGACTAGCCTGCGGGAAGCATCCTCTCGCACGTGTTTTTACTCGACTAGCCTGCGGGAAGCATCCTCTCGCACGTGTTTTTACTCGACTAGCCTGCGGGATACATTCTCTCGCACGTGTTTTTACTCGACTAGCATGCGGGATGCATCCTCTCGCACGTGTTTTTGCTCGACTACCCTGCGGGATGCATCCTCTCGCACGTGTTTTTTCTCGACTAGCCTGCGGGATGCATCCTCTCGCACGTGTTTTTACTCGACTAGCCTGCGGAATGCATCCTCTCGCACGTGTTTTTACTCGATTAGCCTGCGGGATGCATCCTCTCGCACGTGTTTTTGCTCGACTAGCCTGCGGGAAGCATCCTCTCGCACGTGTTTTTACTCGACTAGCCTGCGGGAAGCATCCTCTCGCACGTGTTTTTACTCGACTAGCCTGCGGGATGCATTCTCTCGCACGTGTTTTTACTCGACTAGCATGCGGGATGCATCTTCTCGCACGTGTTTTTGCTCTACTACCCTGCGGGATGCATCCTCTCGCACGTGTTTTTTCTCGACTAGCCTGCGGGATGCATCCTCTCGCACGTGTTTTTGCTCGACTAGCCTGCGGCATGCATCCTATCGCACGTGTTTTTGCTCGACTAGCCATGCGCATCCCAAAAAAACCTGCGCATGCGCATCCCAAAAAACCTTCGCATGCGCATCCCACAAAACCTGCGCATGTTTTTGCTCGACTAGCCTGCGGGAAGCATCCTCTCGCACGTGTTTTTGCTCGACTAGCCTGCGGGAAGCATCCTCTCGCACGTGTTTTTACTCGACTAGCCTGCGGGATGCATCCTCTCGCACGTGTTTTTACTCGACTAGCCTGCGGGATGCATACTCTCGCAGGTGTTTTTACTCGACTAGCCTGCGGGGTGCATCCTCTCGCACGTGTTTTTACTCGACTAGCCTGCGGGATGCATCCTCTCGCACGTGTTTTTACTCGACTAGCCTGCGGGATGCATCCTCCCGCACGTGTTTTTAATCGACTAGCCTGCGGGATGCATCCTCTCGCACGTGTTTTTACTCGACTAGCCTGCGGGATGCATCCTCTCGCACGCGTTTTTACTCGACTAGCCTGCGGGAAGCATCCTCTCGCACGTGTTTTTACTCAACTAGCCTGCGGGATGCATCCTCTCGCACGTGTTTTTACTCGACTAGCCTGCGGGAAGCATCCTCTCGCACGTGTTTTTACTCGACTAGCCTGCGGGATGCATTCTCTCGCACGTGTTTTTACTCGACTAGCCTGCGGGATGCATCCTCTCGCACGTGTTTTTACTCGACTAGCCTGCGGGATGCATCCTCTCGCAGGTGTTTTTACTCGACTAGCCTGCGGGATGCATCCTCTCGCACGTGTTTTTACTGGACTAGCCTGCGGGATGCATCCTCTCGCACGTGTTTTTACTCGACTAGCCTGCGGGATGCATTCTCTCGCACGTGTTTTTACTCGACTAGCCTGCGGGATGCATCCTCTCGCACGTGTTTTTACTCGACTAGCCTGCGGGATGCATCCTCTCGCACGTGTTTTTACTCGACTAGCCTGCGGGATGCATCCTCTCGCACGTGTTTTTACTGGACTAGCCTGCGGGATGCATCCTCTCGCACGTGTTTTTACTCGACTAGCCTGCGGGATGCATCCTCTCGCACGTGTTTTTACTCGACTAGCCTGCGGGATGCATCCTCTCGCACGTGTTTTTACTCGACTAGCCTGCGGGAAGCATCCTCTCGCACGTGTTTTTACTCGACTAGCCTGCGGGATGCATTCTCTCGCACGTGTTTTTACTCGACTAGCATGCGGGATGCATCCTCTCGCACGTGTTTTTGCTCTACTACCCTGCGGGATGCATCCTCTCGCACGTGTTTTTTCTCGACTAGCCTGCGGGATGCATCCTCTCGCACGTGTTTTTGCTCGACTAGCCTGCGGCATGCATACTCTCGCAGGTGTTTTTACTCGACTAGCCTGCGGGGTGCATCCTCTCGCACGTGTTTTTACTCGACTAGCCTGCGGGATGCATCCTCTCGCACGTGTTTTTACTCGACTAGCCTGCGGGATGCATCCTCCCGCACGTGTTTTTAATCGACTAGCCTGCGGGATGCATCCTCTCGCACGTGTTTTTACTCGACTAGCCTGCGGGATGCATCCTCTCGCACGCGTTTTTACTCGACTAGCCTGCGGGAAGCATCCTCTCGCACGTGTTTTTACTCAACTAGCCTGCGGGAAGCATCCTCTCGCACGTGTTTTTACTCGACTAGCCTGCGGGATGCATCCTCTCGCACGTGTTTTTACTCGACTAGCCTGCGGGATGCATACTCTCGCAGGTGTTTTTACTCGACTAGCCTGCGGGGTGCATCCTCTCGCACGTGTTTTTACTCGACTAGCCTGCGGGATGCATCCTCTCGCACGTGTTTTTACTCGACTAGCCTGCGGGATGCATCCTCCCGCACGTGTTTTTAATCGACTAGCCTGCGGGATGCATCCTCTCGCACGTGTTTTTACTCGACTAGCCTGCGGGATGCATCCTCTCGCACGCGTTTTTACTCGACTAGCCTGCGGGAAGCATCCTCTCGCACGTGTTTTTACTCAACTAGCCTGCGGGATGCATCCTCTCGCACGTGTTTTTACTCGACTAGCCTGCGGGAAGCATCCTCTCGCACGTGTTTTTACTCGACTAGCCTGCGGGATGCATTCTCTCGCACGTGTTTTTACTCGACTAGCCTGCGGGATGCATCCTCTCGCACGTGTTTTTACTCGACTAGCCTGCGGGATGCATCCTGTCGCACGTGTTTTTACTCGACTAGCCTGCGGGATGCATCCTCTCGCACGTGTTTTTACTCGGCTAGCCTGCGGGATGCATCCTCTCGCACGTGTTTTTACTCGACTAGCCTGCGGGAAGCATCCTCTCGCACGTGTTTTTACTCGACTAGCCTGCGGGAAGCATCCTCTCGCACGTGTTTTTACTCGACTAGCCTGCGGGATGCATTCTCTCGCACGTGTTTTTACTCGACTAGCCTGCGGGAAGCATCCTCTCGCACGTGTTTTTACTCGACTAGCCTGCGGGATGCATCCTCTCGCAGGTGTTTTTACTCGACTAGACTGCGGGATGCATCCTCTCGCACGTGTTTTTACTCGACTAGCCTGCGGGGTGCATCCTCTCGCACGTGTTTTTACTCGACTAGCCTGCGGGATGCAACCTCGCGCAGGTGTTTTTACTCGACTAGCCTGCGGGATGCATCCTCTCGCACGTGTTTTTACTCGACTAGCCTGCGGGGTGCATCCTCTCGCACGTGTTTTTACTCGACTAGCCTGTGGGAAGCATCCTCTCGCACGTGTTTTTACTCGACTAGCCTGCGGGATGCATTCTCTCGCACGTGTTTTTACTCGACTAGCCTGCGGGATGCATCCTCTCGCACGTGTTTTTACTCTTCTAGCCTGCGGGATGCATCCTCTCGCACGTGTTTTTACTCGACTAGCCTGCGGGAAGCATCCTCTCGCACGTGTTTTTACTCGACTAGCCTGCGGGAAGCATCCTCTCGCACGTGTTTTTACTCGACTAGCCTGCGGGATGCATCCTCTCGCACGTGTTTTTACTCGACTAGCATGCGGGATGCATCCTCTCGCACGTGTTTTTACTCGACTAGCATGCGGGATGCATCCTCTCGCACGTGTTTTTGCTCGACTAGCCTGCGGGATGCATCCTCTCGCACGTGTTTTTACTCGACTAGCCTGCGGGATGCATCCTCTCGCACGTGTTTTTACTCGACTAGCCTGCGGGATGCATCCTGTCGCACGTGTTTTTACTCGACTAGCCTGCGGGATGCATACTCTCGCACGTGTTTTTACTCGACTAGCCTGCGGGATGCATCCTCTCGCACGTGTTTTTACTCGACTAGCCTGCGGGAAGCATCCTCTCGCACGTGTTTTTACTCGACTAGCCTGCGGGAAGCATCCTCTCGCACGTGTTTTTACTCGACTAGCCTGCGGGATGCATTCTCTCGCACGTGTTTTTACTCGACTAGCCTGCGGGATGCATCCTCTCGCACGTGTTTTTACTCGACTAGCCTGCGGGAAGCATCCTCTCGCACGTGTTTTTACTCGACTAGCCTGCGGGAAGCATCCTCTCGCACGTGTTTTTACTCGACTAGCCTGCGGGATGCATTCTCTCGCACGTGTTTTTACTCGACTAGCCTGCGGGAAGCATCCTCTCGCACGTGTTTTTACTCGACTAGCCTGCGGGATGCATCCTAGCGCAGGTGTTTTTACTCGACTAGCCTGCAGGATGCATCCTCTCGCACGTGTTTTTACTCGACTAGCCTGCGGGGTGCATCCTCTTGCACGTGTTTTTACTCGACTAGCCTGCGGGATGCATCCTCTCGCACGTGTTTTTACTCGACTAGCCTGCGGGAAGCATCCTCTCGCACGTGTTTTTACTCGACTAGCCTGCGGGATGCATTCTCTCGCACGTGTTTTTACTCGACTAGCCTGCGGGATGCATCCTCTCGCACGTGTTTTTACTCGACTAGGCTGCGGGGAGCATCCTCTCGCACGTGTTTTTACTCGACTAGCCTGCGGGATGCATTCTCTCGCACGTGTTTTTACTCGACTAGCATGCCGGATGCATCCTCTCGCACGTCTTTTTACTCGACTAGCCTGCGGGATGCATCCTCGCGCACGTGTTTTTACTCGACTAGCCTGCGGGATGCATCCTCTCGCACGTGTTTTTACTCGACTAGCCTGCGGGAAGCATCCTCTCGCACGTGTTTTTACTCGACTAGCCTGCGGGATGCATACTCTCGCAGGTGTTTTTACTCGACTAGCCTGCGGGGTGCATCCTCTCGCACGTGTTTTTACTCGACTAGCCTGCGGGATGCATCCTCTCGCACGTGTTTTTACTCGACTAGCCTGCGGGATGCATCCTCCCGCACGTGTTTTTAATCGACTAGCCTGCGGGATGCATCCTCTCGCACGTGTTTTTACTCGACTAGCCTGCGGGATGCATCCTCTCGCACGCGTTTTTACTCGACTAGCCTGCGGGAAGCATCCTCTCGCACGTGTTTTTACTCAACTAGCCTGCGGGATGCATCCTCTCGCACGTGTTTTTACTCGACTAGCCTGCGGGAAGCATCCTCTCGCACGTGTTTTTACTCGACTAGCCTGCGGGATGCATTCTCTCGCACGTGTTTTTACTCGACTAGCCTGCGGGATGCATCCTCTCGCACGTGTTTTTACTCGACTAGCCTGCGGGATGCATCCTGTCGCACGTGTTTTTACTCGACTAGCCTGCGGGATGCATCCTCTCGCACGTGTTTTTACTCGGCTAGCCTGCGGGATGCATCCTCTCGCACGTGTTTTTACTCGACTAGCCTGCGGGAAGCATCCTCTCGCACGTGTTTTTACTCGACTAGCCTGCGGGAAGCATCCTCTCGCACGTGTTTTTACTCGACTAGCCTGCGGGATGCATTCTCTCGCACGTGTTTTTACTCGACTAGCCTGCGGGAAGCATCCTCTCGCACGTGTTTTTACTCGACTAGCCTGCGGGATGCATCCTCTCGCAGGTGTTTTTACTCGACTAGACTGCGGGATGCATCCTCTCGCACGTGTTTTTACTCGACTAGCCTGCGGGGTGCATCCTCTCGCACGTGTTTTTACTCGACTAGCCTGCGGGATGCAACCTCGCGCAGGTGTTTTTACTCGACTAGCCTGCGGGATGCATCCTCTCGCACGTGTTTTTACTCGACTAGCCTGCGGGGTGCATCCTCTCGCACGTGTTTTTACTCGACTAGCCTGTGGGAAGCATCCTCTCGCACGTGTTTTTACTCGACTAGCCTGCGGGATGCATTCTCTCGCACGTGTTTTTACTCGACTAGCCTGCGGGATGCATCCTCTCGCACGTGTTTTTACTCTTCTAGCCTGCGGGATGCATCCTCTCGCACGTGTTTTTACTCGACTAGCCTGCGGGAAGCATCCTCTCGCACGTGTTTTTACTCGACTAGCCTGCGGGAAGCATCCTCTCGCACGTGTTTTTACTCGACTAGCCTGCGGGATGCATCCTCTCGCACGTGTTTTTACTCGACTAGCATGCGGGATGCATCCTCTCGCACGTGTTTTTACTCGACTAGCATGCGGGATGCATCCTCTCGCACGTGTTTTTGCTCGACTAGCCTGCGGGATGCATCCTCTCGCACGTGTTTTTACTCGACTAGCCTGCGGGATGCATCCTCTCGCACGTGTTTTTACTCGACTAGCCTGCGGGATGCATCCTGTCGCACGTGTTTTTACTCGACTAGCCTGCGGGATGCATACTCTCGCACGTGTTTTTACTCGACTAGCCTGCGGGATGCATCCTCTCGCACGTGTTTTTACTCGACTAGCCTGCGGGAAGCATCCTCTCGCACGTGTTTTTACTCGACTAGCCTGCGGGAAGCATCCTCTCGCACGTGTTTTTACTCGACTAGCCTGCGGGATGCATTCTCTCGCACGTGTTTTTACTCGACTAGCCTGCGGGATGCATCCTCTCGCACGTGTTTTTACTCGACTAGCCTGCGGGAAGCATCCTCTCGCACGTGTTTTTACTCGACTAGCCTGCGGGAAGCATCCTCTCGCACGTGTTTTTACTCGACTAGCCTGCGGGATGCATTCTCTCGCACGTGTTTTTACTCGACTAGCCTGCGGGAAGCATCCTCTCGCACGTGTTTTTACTCGACTAGCCTGCGGGATGCATCCTAGCGCAGGTGTTTTTACTCGACTAGCCTGCAGGATGCATCCTCTCGCACGTGTTTTTACTCGACTAGCCTGCGGGGTGCATCCTCTTGCACGTGTTTTTACTCGACTAGCCTGCGGGATGCATCCTCTCGCACGTGTTTTTACTCGACTAGCCTGCGGGAAGCATCCTCTCGCACGTGTTTTTACTCGACTAGCCTGCGGGATGCATTCTCTCGCACGTGTTTTTACTCGACTAGCCTGCGGGATGCATCCTCTCGCACGTGTTTTTACTCGACTAGGCTGCGGGGAGCATCCTCTCGCACGTGTTTTTACTCGACTAGCCTGCGGGATGCATTCTCTCGCACGTGTTTTTACTCGACTAGCATGCCGGATGCATCCTCTCGCACGTCTTTTTACTCGACTAGCCTGCGGGATGCATCCTCGCGCACGTGTTTTTACTCGACTAGCCTGCGGGATGCATCCTCTCGCACGTGTTTTTGCTCGACTAGCATGCGGGATGCAGCCTCTAACACGTGTTTTTGCTCGACTACCCTGCGGGATGCATCCCCTCGCACGTGTTTTTGCTCGACTAGCCTGCGGGATGCATCCTCTCGCACGTGTTTTTGCTCGACTAGCCTGCGGTATGCATCCTATCGCACGTGTTTTTACTCGACTAGCCTGCGGGATGCATTCTCTCGCACGTGTTTTTACTCGACTAGCATGCGGGATGCATCCTCTCGCACGTGTTTTTACTCGACTAGCCTGCGGGATGCATCCTCTCGCACGTGTTTTCACTCGACTAGCCTGCGGGATGCTTCCTCTCGCACGTGTTTTTACTCGACTAGCCTGCGGGATGCATCCTCTCGCACGTGTTTTTACTCGACTAGCCTGCGGGATGCATCCTCTCGCACGTGTTTTTACTCGACTAGCCTGCGGGTTGCATCCTCTCGCACGTGTTTTTACTCGACTAGCCTGCGGGATGCATCCTCTCGCACGTGTTTTTACTCGACTAGCCTGCGGGATGCATCCTCTCGCAGGTGTTTTTACTCGGCTAGCCTGCGGGATGCATCCTCTCGCACGTGTTTTTACTCGACTAGCCTGCGGGGTGCATCCTCTCGCACGTGTTTTTACTCGACTAGCCTGCGGGATGCATCCTGTCGCACGTGTTTTTACTCGACTAGCCTGCGGGATGCATCCTCTCGCACGTGTTTTTACTCGACTAGCCTGCGGGATGCATCCTCTCGCAGGTGTTTTTACTCGGCTAGCCTGCGGGATGAATCCTCTCGCACGTGTTTTTACTCGACTAGACTGCGGGATGCATCCTGTCGCACGTGTTTTTACTCGACTAGCCTGCGGGATGCATCCTCTCGCACGTGTTTTTACTCGACTAGCCGGCGGGATGCATCCTCTCGACGTGTTTTTGCTCGACTAGCCTGCGGGAAGCATCCTCTCGCACGTGTTTTTACTCGACTAGCCTGCGGGAAGCATCCTCTCGCACGTGTTTTTACTGGACTAGCCTGCGGGATGCATCCTCTCGCACGTGTTTTTACTCGACTAGCCTGCGGGATGCATCCTTTCGCACGTGTTTTTACTCGACTAGCCTGCGGGATGCATCCTCTCGCACGTGTTTTTACTCGACTAGCCTGCGGGATGCATCCTCTCGCACGTGTTTTTATTCGACTAGCCTGCGGGATGCATCCTCTCGCACGTCTTTTTATTCGACTAGCCTGCGGGATGCATCCTCTCGCACGTGTTTTTGCGCGACTAGCCTGCGGGATGCCTCCTCTCGCACGTGTTTTTACTCGACTAGCCTGCGGGATGCATCCTCTCGCACGTGTTTTTACTCGACTAGCCTGCCGGATGCATCCTCTCGCACGTGTTTTTACTCGACTAGCCTGCGGGGTGCATCCTCTCGCACGTGTTTTTACTCGACTAGCCTGCGGGATGCATCCTCTCACACGTGTGTTTACTCGACTAGCCTGCGGGAAGCATCCTCACGCACGTGTTTGTACTCTACTAGCCTGCGGGAAGCATCCTCACGCACGTGTTTGTACTCGACTAGCCTGCGGGATGCATCCTCTCGCACGTGTTTTTACTCGACTAGCCTGCGGGATGCATCCTCTCGCACGTGTTTTTACTCGACTAGCCTGCGGGATACATCCTCTCGCACGTGTTTTTACTCGACTAGCCTGCGGGATGCATCCTCTCGCACTGTGTTTTTACTCGACTAGCCTGCGGGATGCATCCTCTCGCACGTGTTTTTACTCGACTAGCCTGCGGGAAGCATCCTCTCGCACGTGTTTTTGCTCGACTAGCCTGCGGGATGCATCCTCTCGCACGTCTTTTTACTCGACTAGCCTGCGGGATGCATCCTCGCGCACGTGTTTTTACTCGACTAGCCTGCGGGATGCATCCTCTCGCACGTGTTTTTGCTCGACTAGCATGCGGGATGCATCCTCGCGCACGTGTTTTTGCTCGACTACCCTGCGGGATGCATCCTCTCGCACGTGTTTTTGCTCGACTAGCCTGCGGGATGCATCCTCTCGCACGTGTTTTTGCTCGACTAGCCTGCGGCATGCATCCTATCGCACGTGTTTTTGCTCGACTAGCCATGCGCATCCCAAAAAAACCTGCGCATGCGCATCCCAAAAAACCTTCGCATGCGCATCCCACAAAACCTGCGCATATTTTTACTCGACTAGCCTGCGGGAAGCATCCTCTCGCACGTGTTTTTACTCGACTAGCCTGCGGGAAGCATCCTCTCGCACGTGTTTTTACTCGACTAGCCTGCGGGATGCATCCTCTCGCACGTGTTTTTACTCGACTAGCCTACGGGATGCATCCTCTCGCAGGTGTTTTTGCTCGACCAGCCTGCGGGATGCATCCTCTCGCACGTGTTTTTGCTCGACTACCCTGCGGGATGCATCATCTCGCACGTGTTTTTGCTCGACTAGCCTGCGGGATGCATCCTCTCGCACGTCTTTTTACTCGACTAGCCTGCGGGATGCATCCTCGCGCACGTGTTTTTACTCGACTAGCCTGCGGGATGCATCCTCTCGCACGTGTTTTTGCTCGACCAGCCTGCGGGATGCATCCTCTCGCACGTGTTTTTGCTCGACTACCCTGCGGGATGCATCCTCTCGCACGTGTTTTTCTCGACTAGCCTGCGGGATGCATCCTCTCGCAGGTGTTTTTACTCGACTAGCCTGCGGGATGCATCCTCTCGCACGTGTTTTTACTCGACTAGCCTGCGGGATGCATCCTCTCGCACGTGTTTTTACTCGACTAGCCTGCGGGATGCATCCTCTCGCACGTGTTTTTACTCGACTAGCCTGCGGGATGCATCCTCTCGCACGTGTTTTTACTCGACTAGCCTGCGGGAAGCATCCTCTCGCACGTGTTTTTACCCGACTAGCCTGCGGGATGCATTCTCTCGCACGTGTTTTTACTCGACTAGCCTGCGAGATGCATCCTCTCGCACGTGTTTTTACTCGACTAGCCTGCGGGGAGCATCCTCTCGCACGTGTTTTTACTCGACTAGCCTGCGGGATGCATTCTCTCGCACGTGTTTTTACTCGACTAGCATGCGGGATGCATCCTCTCGCACGTCTTTTTACTCGACTAGCCTGCGGGATGCATCCTCGCGCACGTGTTTTTACTCGACTAGCCTGCGGGATGCATCCTCTCGCACGTGTTTTTGCTCGACTAGCCTGCGGGATGCATCCTCTCGCACGTGTTTTTACTCGACTAGCCTGCGGGAAGCATCCTCTCGCACGTGTTTTTACTCGACTAGCCTGCGGGATGCATCCTCTCGCACGTGTTTTTACTCGACTAGCCTACGGGATGCATCATCTCGCAGGTGTTTTTACTCTACTAGCCTGCGGGATGCATCCTCTCGCACGTGTTTTTACTCGACTAGCCTGCGGGATGCATCCTCTCGCACGTGTTTTTGCTCGACCAGCCTGCGGGATGCATCCTCTCGCACGTGTTTTTGCTCGACTACCCTGCGGGATGCATCCTCTCGCACGTGTTTTTGCTCGACTAGCATGCGGGATGCATCCTCTCGCACGTCTTTTTACTCGACTAGCCTGCGGGATGCATCCTCGCGCACTTGTTTTTACTCGACTAGCCTGCGGGATGCATCCTCTCGCACGTGTTTTTGCTCGACCAGCCTGCGGGATGCATCCTCTCGCACGTGTTTTTGCTCGACTACCCTGCGGGATGCATCCTCTCGCACGTGTTTTTCTCGACTAGCCTGCGGGATGCATCCTCTCGCAGGTATTTTTACTCGACTAGCCTGCGGGATGCATCCTCTCGCACGTGTTTTTACTCGACTAGCCTGCGGGATGCATCCTCTCGCACGTGTTTTTACTCGACTAGCCTGCGGGATGCATCCTCTCGCACGTGTTTTTACTCGACTAGCCTGCGGGATGCATCCTCTCGCACGTGTTTTTACTCGACTAGCCTGCGGGAAGCATCCTCTCGCACGTGTTTTTACTCGACTAGCCTGCGGGATGCATTCTCTCGCACGTGTTTTTACTCGACTAGCCTGCGGGATGCATCCTCTCGCACGTGTTTTTACTCGACTAGCCTGCGGGGAGCATCCTCTCGCACGTGTTTTTACTCGACTAGCCTGCGGGATGCATTCTCTCGCACGTGTTTTTACTCGACTAGCATGCGGGATGCATCCTCGCGCACGTGTTTTTACTCGACTAGCCTGCGGGATGCATCCTCTCGCACGTGTTTTTGCTCGACTAGCCTGCGGGATGCATCCTCTCGCACGTGTTTTTACTCGACTAGCCTGCGGGATGCATTCTCTCGCACGTGTTTTTACTCGACTAGCATGCGGGATGCATCCTCTCGCACGTGTTTTTACTCGACTAGCCTGCGGGATGCATCCTGTCGCACGTGTTTTTACTCGACTAGCCTGCGGGATGCATCCTCTCGCACGTGTTTTTACTCGACTAGCCTGCGGGATGCATCCTCTCGCCTTTTTTTTTATTCGACTAGCCTGCGGGATGCATCCTCTCGCACGTGTTTTTACTCGACTAGCCTGCGGGATGCATCCTGTCGCACGTGTTTTTACTCGACTAGCCTGCGGAATGCATCCTCTCGCACGTGTTTTTACTCCTATTAGCCTGCGGGATGCATCCTCTCGCACGTGTTTTTACTCTTCTAGCCTGCGGGATGCATCCTCTCGCACGTGTTTTTACTCGACTAGCCTGCGGGAAGCATCCTCTCGCACGTGTTTTTACTCGACTAGCCTGCGGGAAGCATCCTCTCGCACGTGTTTTTACTCGACTAGCCTGCGGGATGCATCCTCTCGCACGTGTTTTTACTCGACTAGCATGCGGGATGCATCCTCTCGCACGTGTTTTTACTCGACTAGCATGCGGGATGCATCCTCTCGCACGTGTTTTTGCTCGACTAGCCTGCGGGATGCATCCTCTCGCACGTGTTTTTACTCGACTAGCCTGCGGGATGCATCCTCTCGCACGTGTTTTTACTCGACTAGCCTGCGGGATGCATCCTGTCGCACGTGTTTTTACTCGACTAGCCTGCGGGATGCATACTCTCGCACGTGTTTTTACTCGACTAGCCTGCGGGATGCATCCTCTCGCACGTGTTTTTACTCGACTAGCCTGCGGGAAGCATCCTCTCGCACGTGTTTTTACTCGACTAGCCTGCGGGAAGCATCCTCTCGCACGTGTTTTTACTCGACTAGCCTGCGGGATGCATTCTCTCGCACGTGTTTTTACTCGACTAGCCTGCGGGATGCATCCTCTCGCACGTGTTTTTACTCTTCTAGCCTGCGGGATGCATCCTCTCGCACGTGTTTTTACTCGACTAGCCTGCGGGAAGCATCCTCTCGCACGTGTTTTTACTCGACTAGCCTGCGGGAAGCATCCTCTCGCACGTGTTTTTACTCGACTAGCCTGCGGGATGCATTCTCTCGCACGTGTTTTTACTCGACTAGCCTGCGGGAAGCATCCTCTCGCACGTGTTTTTACTCGACTAGCCTGCGGGATGCATCCTAGCGCAGGTGTTTTTACTCGACTAGCCTGCAGGATGCATCCTCTCGCACGTGTTTTTACTCGACTAGCCTGCGGGGTGCATCCTCTTGCACGTGTTTTTACTCGACTAGCCTGCGGGATGCATCCTCTCGCACGTGTTTTTACTCGACTAGCCTGCGGGAAGCATCCTCTCGCACGTGTTTTTACTCGACTAGCCTGCGGGATGCATTCTCTCGCACGTGTTTTTACTCGACTAGCCTGCGGGATGCATCCTCTCGCACGTGTTTTTACTCGACTAGGCTGCGGGGAGCATCCTCTCGCACGTGTTTTTACTCGACTAGCCTGCGGGATGCATTCTCTCGCACGTGTTTTTACTCGACTAGCATGCCGGATGCATCCTCTCGCACGTCTTTTTACTCGACTAGCCTGCGGGATGCATCCTCGCGCACGTGTTTTTACTCGACTAGCCTGCGGGACGCATCCTCTCGCACGTGTTTTTGCTCGACTAGCATGCGGGATGCAGCCTCTAACACGTGTTTTTGCTCGACTACCCTGCGGGATGCATCCCCTCGCACGTGTTTTTGCTCGACTAGCCTGCGGGATGCATCCTCTCGCACGTGTTTTTGCTCGACTAGCCTGCGGTATGCATCCTATCGCACGTGTTTTTACTCGACTAGCCTGCGGGATGCATTCTCTCGCACGTGTTTTTACTCGACTAGCATGCGGGATGCATCCTCTCGCACGTGTTTTTACTCGACTAGCCTGCGGGATGCATCCTCTCGCACGTGTTTTCACTCGACTAGCCTGCGGGATGCTTCCTCTCGCACGTGTTTTTACTCGACTAGCCTGCGGGATGCATCCTCTCGCACGTGTTTTTACTCGACTAGCCTGCGGGATGCATCCTCTCGCACGTGTTTTTACTCGACTAGCCTGCGGGTTGCATCCTCTCGCACGTGTTTTTACTCGACTAGCCTGCGGGATGCATCCTCTCGCACGTGTTTTTACTCGACTAGCCTGCGGGATGCATCCTCTCGCAGGTGTTTTTACTCGGCTAGCCTGCGGGATGCATCCTCTCGCACGTGTTTTTACTCGACTAGCCTGCGGGGTGCATCCTCTCGCACGTGTTTTTACTCGACTAGCCTGCGGGATGCATCCTGTCGCACGTGTTTTTACTCGACTAGCCTGCGGGATGCATCCTCTCGCACGTGTTTTTACTCGACTAGCCTGCGGGATGCATCCTCTCGCAGGTGTTTTTACTCGGCTAGCCTGCGGGATGAATCCTCTCGCACGTGTTTTTACTCGACTAGCCAGCGGGATGCATTCTCTCGCACGTGTTTTTACTCGACTAGACTGCGGGATGCATCCTGTCGCACGTGTTTTTACTCGACTAGCCTGCGGGATGCATCCTCTCGCACGTGTTTTTACTCGACTAGCCGGCGGGATGCATCCTCTCGACGTGTTTTTGCTCGACTAGCCTGCGGGAAGCATCCTCTCGCACGTGTTTTTACTCGACTAGCCTGCGGGAAGCATCCTCTCGCACGTGTTTTCACTGGAGTAGCCTGCGGGATGCATCCTCTCGCACGTGTTTTTACTCGACTAGCCTGCGGGATGCATCCTTTCGCACGTGTTTTTACTCGACTAGCCTGCGGGATGCATCCTCTCGCACGTGTTTTTACTCGACTAGCCTGCGGGATGCATCCTCTCGCACGTGTTTTTATTCGACTAGCCTGCGGGATGCATCCTCTCGCACGTCTTTTTACTCGACTAGCCTGCGGGATGCATCCTCTCGCACGTGTTTTTGCGCGACTAGCCTGCGGGATGCATCCTCTCGCACGTGTTTTTACTCGACTAGCCTGCGGGATGCATCCTCTCGCACGTGTTTTTACTCGACTAGCCTGCCGGATGCATCCTCTCGCACGTGTTTTTACTCGACTAGCCTGCGGGGTGCATCCTCTCGCACGTGTTTTTACTCGACTAGCCTGCGGGATGCATCCTCTCACACGTGTGTTTACTCGACTAGCCTGCGGGAAGCATCCTCACGCACGTGTTTGTACTCGACTAGCCTGCGGGATGCATCCTCTCGCACGTGTTTTTACTCGACTAGCCTGCGGGATGCATCCTCTCGCACGTGTTTTTACTCGACTAGCCTGCGGGATACATCCTCTCGCACGTGTTTTTACTCGACTAGCCTGCGGGATGCATCCTCTCGCACTGTGTTTTTACTCGACTAGCCTGCGGGATGCATCCTCTCGCACGTGTTTTTACTCGACTAGCCTGCGGGAAGCATCCTCTCGCACGTGTTTTTGCTCGACTAGCCTGCGGGATGCATCCTCTCGCACGTCTTTTTACTCGACTAGCCTGCGGGATGCATCCTCGCGCACGTGTTTTTACTCGACTAGCCTGCGGGATGCATCCTCTCGCACGTGTTTTTGCTCGACTAGCATGCGGGATGCATCCTCGCGCACGTGTTTTTGCTCGACTACCCTGCGGGATGCATCCTCTCGCACGTGTTTTTGCTCGACTAGCCTGCGGGATGCATCCTCTCGCACGTGTTTTTGCTCGACTAGCCTGCGGCATGCATCCTATCGCACGTGTTTTTGCTCGACAAGCCATGCGCATCCCAAAAAACCTGCGCATGCGCATCCCAAAAAACCTTCGCATGCGCATCCCACAAAACCTGCGCATGTTTTTACTCGACTAGCCTGCGGGATGCATCCTCGCGCACGTGTTTTTACTCGACTAGGCTGCGGGATGCATCCTCTCGCACGTGTTTTTGCTCGACTAGCCTGCGGGATGCATCCTCTCGCACGTGTGTTTGCTCGACTACCCTGCGGGATGCATCCTCTCGCACGTGTTTTTGCTCGACTAGCCTGCGGGATGCATCCTCTCGCACGTGTTTTTGCTCGACTAGCCTGCGGCATGCATCCTATCGCACGTGTTTTTGCTCGACTAGCCATGCGCATCCCAAAAAAACCTGCGCATGCGCATCCCAAAAAACCTTCGCATGCGCATCCCACAAAACCTGCGCATATTTTTACTCGACTAGCCTGCGGGAAGCATCCTCTCGCACGTGTTTTTACTCGACTAGCCTGCGGGAAGCATCCTCTCGCACGTGTTTTTACTCGACTAGCCTGCGGGATGCATCCTCTCGCACGTGTTTTTACTCGACTAGCCTACGGGATGCATCCTCTCGCAGGTGTTTTTACTCGACTAGCCTGCGGGATGCATCCTCTCGCACGTGTTTTTACTCGACTAGCCTGCGGGATGCATCCTCTCGCACGTGTTTTTGCTCGACCAGCCTGCGGGATGCATCCTCTCGCACGTGTTTTTGCTCGACTACCCTGCGGGATGCATCATCTCGCACGTGTTTTTGCTCGACTAGCCTGCGGGATGCATCCTCTCGCACGTCTTTTTACTCGACTAGCCTGCGGGATGCATCCTCGCGCACGTGTTTTTACTCGACTAGCCTGCGGGATGCATCCTCTCGCACGTGTTTTTGCTCGACCAGCCTGCGGGATGCATCCTCTCGCACGTGTTTTTGCTCGACTACCCTGCGGGATGCATCCTCTCGCACGTGATTTTCTCGACTAGCCTGCGGGATGCATCCTCTCGCAGGTGTTTTTACTCGACTAGCCTGCGGGATGCATCCTCTCGCACGTGTTTTTACTCGACTAGCCTGCGGGATGCATCCTCTCGCACGTGTTTTTACTCGACTAGCCTGCGGGATGCATCCTCTCGCACGTGTTTTTACTCGACTAGCCTGCGGGATGCATCCTCTCGCACGTGTTTTTACTCGACTAGCCTGCGGGATGCATCCTCTCGCACGTGTTTTTACTCGACTAGCCTGCGGGAAGCATCCTCTCGCACGTGTTTTTACCCGACTAGCCTGCGGGATGCATTCTCGCGCACGTGTTTTTACTCGACTAGCCTGCGAGATGCATCCTCTCGCACGTGTTTTTACTCGACTAGCCTGCGGGGAGCATCCTCTCGCACGTGTTTTTACTCGACTAGCCTGCGGGATGCATTCTCTCGCACGTGTTTTTACTCGACTAGCATGCGGGATGCATCCTCTCGCACGTCTTTTTACTCGACTAGCCTGCGGGATGCATCCTCGCGCACGTGTTTTTACTCGACTAGCCTGCGGGATGCATCCTCTCGCACGTGTTTTTGCTCGACTAGCCTGCGGGATGCATCCTCTCGCACGTGTTTTTACTCGACTAGCCTGCGGGAAGCATCCTCTCGCACGTGTTTTTACTCGACTAGCCTGCGGGATGCATCCTCTCGCACGTGTTTTTACTCGACTAGCCTACGGGATGCATCATCTCGCAGGTGTTTTTACTCGACTAGCCTGCGGGATGCATCCTCTCGCACGTGTTTTTACTCGACTAGCCTGCGGGATGCATCCTCTCGCACGTGTTTTTGATCGACCAGCCTGCGGGATGCATCCTCTCGCACGTGTTTTTGCTCGACTACCCTGCGGGATGCATCCTCTCGCACGTGTTTTTGCTCGACTAGCCTGCGGGATGCATCCTCTCGCACGTCTTTTTACTCGACTAGCCTGCGGGATGCATCCTCGCGCACTTGTTTTTACTCGACTAGCCTGCGGGATGCATCCTCTCGCACGTGTTTTTGCTCGACCAGCCTGCGGGATGCATCCTCTCGCACGTGTTTTTGCTCGACTACCCTGCGGGATGCATCCTCTCGCACGTGTTTTTCTCGACTAGCCTGCGGGATGCATCCTCTCGCAGGTGTTTTTACTCGACTAGCCTGCGGGATGCATCCTCTCGCACGTGTTTTTACTCGACTAGCCTGCGGGATGCATCCTCTCGCACGTGTTTTTACTCGACTAGCCTGCGGGATGCATCCTCTCGCACGTGTTTTTACTCGACTAGCCTGCGGGATGCATCCTCTCGCACGTGTTTTTACTCGACTAGCCTGCGGGAAGCATCCTCTCGCACGTGTTTTTACTCGACTAGCCTGCGGGATGCATTCTCTCGCACGTGTTTTTACTCGACTAGCCTGCGGGATGCATCCTCTCGCACGTGTTTTTACTCGACTAGCCTGCGGGGAGCATCCTCTCGCACGTGTTTTTACTCGACTAGCCTGCGGGATGCATTCTCTCGCACGTGTTTTTACTCGACTAGCATGCGGGATGCATCCTCGCGCACGTGTTTTTACTCGACTAGCCTGCGGGATGCATCCTCTCGCACGTGTTTTTGCTCGACTAGCCTGCGGGATGCATCCTCTCGCACGTGTTTTTACTCGACTAGCCTGCGGGATGCATTCTCTCGCACGTGTTTTTACTCGACTAGCATGCGGGATGCATCCTCTCGCACGTGTTTTTACTCGACTAGCCTGCGGGATGCATCCTGTCGCACGTGTTTTTACTCGACTAGCCTGCGGGATGCATCCTCTCGCACGTGTTTTTACTCGACTAGCCTGCGGGATGCATCCTCTCGCCTTTTTTTTATTCGACTAGCCTGCGGGATGCATCCTCTCGCACGTGTTTTTACTCGACTAGCCTGCGGGATGCATCCTGTCGCACGTGTTTTTACTCGACTAGCCTGCGGAATGCATCCTCTCGCACGTGTTTTTACTCGATTAGCCTGCGGGATGCATCCTCTCGCACGTGTTTTTGCTCGACTAGCCTGCGGGAAGCATCCTCTCGCACGTGTTTTTACTCGACTAGCCTGCGGGAAGCATCCTCCCGCACGTGTTTTTACTCGACTAGCCTGCGGGATGCATTCTCTCGCACGTGTTTTTACTCGACTAGCATGCGGGATGCATCCTCTCGCACGAGTTTTTGCTCGACTACCCTGCGGGATGCATCCTCTCGCACGTGTTTTTTCTCGACTAGCCTGCGGGATGCATCCTCTCGCACGTGTTTTTGCTCGACTAGCCTGCGGCATGCATCCTATCGCACGTGTTTTTGCTCGACTAGCCATGCGCATCCCAAAAAAACCTGCGCATGCGCATCCCAAAAAACCTTCGCATGCGCATCCCACAAAACCTGCGCATGTTTTTGCTCGACTAGCCTGCGGGAAGCATCCTCTCGCACGTGTTTTTGCTCGACTAGCCTGCGGGAAGCATCCTCTCGCACGTGTTTTTACTCGACTAGCCTGCGGGATGCATCCTCTCGCACGTGTTTTTACTCGACTAGCCTGCGGGATGCATACTCTCGCAGGTGTTTTTACTCGACTAGCCTGCGGGGTGCATCCTCTCGCACGTGTTTTTACTCGACTAGCCTGCGGGATGCATCCTCTCGCACGTGTTTTTACTCGACTAGCCTGCGGGATGCATCCTCTCGCACGTGTTTTTACTCGACTAGCCTGCGGGATGCATCCTCTCGCACGTGTTTTTGCTCGACTAGCCTGCGGGAAGCATCCTCTCGCACGTGTTTTTACTCGACTAGCCTGCGGGAAGCATCCTCTCGCACGTGTTTTTACTCGACTAGCCTGCGGGATACATTCTCTCGCACGTGTTTTTACTCGACTAGCATGCGGGATGCATCCTCTCGCACGTGTTTTTGCTCGACTACCCTGCGGGATGCATCCTCTCGCACGTGTTTTTTCTCGACTAGCCTGCGGGATGCATCCTCTCGCACGTGTTATTGCTCGACTAGCCTGCGGCATGCATCCTCTCGCACGTGTTTTTACTCGACTAGCCTGCGGGAAGCATCCTCTCGCACGTGTTTTTACTCGACTAGCCTGCGGGATGCATTCTCTCGCACGTGATTTTACTCGACTAGCCTGCGGGATGCATCCTCTCGCACGTGTTTTTACTCGACTAGCCTGCGGGATGCATCCTCTCGCACGTGTTTTTACTCGACTAGCCTGCGGGATGCATCCTCTCGCACGTGTTTTTACTCGACTAGCCTGCGGGATGCATCCTCTCGCACGTCTTTTTACTCGACTAGCCTGCGGGATGCATCCTCTCGCACGTGTTTTTACTCGACTAGCCTGCGGGATGCATCCTCTCGCACGTGTTTTTGCTCGACTAGCCTGCGGGATGCATCCTCTCGCACGTGTTTTTGCTCGACTAGCCTGCGGGATGCATCCTCTCGCACGTGTTTTTGTTCGACTAGCCTGCGGGATGCATCCTCTCGCACGTGTTTTTGCTCGACTAGCCATGCGCATCCCAAAAAACCTGCGCATGCGCATCCCAAAAAACCTGCCCATGCGCATCCCACAAAACCTGCGCATGCGCATCCCACAAAACCTCGCACGTGTTTTTACTCGACTAGCCTGCGGGATGCTTCCTCTCGCACGTGTTTTTACTCGACTAGCCTGCGGGATGCATCCTCTCGCACGTGTTTTTACTCGACTAGCCTGCGGGAAGCATCCTCTCGCACGTGTTTTTACTCGACTAGCCTGCGGGATGCATCCTCTCGCACGTGTTTTTACTCGACTAGCCTGCGGGAAGCATCCTCTCGCACGTGTTTTTACTCGACTAGCCTGCGGGATGCATCCTCTCGCACGTGTTTTTACTCGACTAGCCTGCGGGAAGCATCCTCTCGCACGTGTTTTTACTCGACTAGCCTGCGGGATGCATTCTCTCGCACGTGTTTTTACTCGACTAGCCTGCGGGATGCATCCTCTCGCACGTGTTTTTACTCGGCTAGCCTGCGGGATGCATCCTCTCGCACGTGTTTTTACTCGACTAGCCTGCGGGAAGCATCCTCTCGCACGTGTTTTTACTCGACTAGCCTGCGGGAAGCATCCTCTCGCACGTGTTTTTACTCGACTAGCCTGCGGGATGCATTCTCTCGCACGTGTTTTTACTCGACTAGCCTGCGGGAAGCATCCTCTCGCACGTGTTTTTACTCGACTAGCCTGCGGGATGCATCCTCTCGCAGGTGTTTTTACTCGACTAGACTGCGGGATGCATCCTCTCGCACGTGTTTTTACTCGACTAGCCTGCGGGGTGCATCCTCTCGCACGTGTTTTTACTCGACTAGCCTGCGGGATGCATCCTCGCGCAGGTGTTTTTACTCGACTAGCCTGCGGGATGCATCCTCTCGCACGTGTTTTTACTCGACTAGCCTGCGGGGTGCATCCTCTCGCACGTGTTTTTACTCGACTAGCCTGTGGGAAGCATCCTCTCGCACGTGTTTTTACTCGACTAGCCTGCGGGATGCATTCTCTCGCACGTGTTTTTACTCGACTAGCCTGCGGGATGCATCCTCTCGCACGTGTTTTTACTCTTCTAGCCTGCGGGATGCATCCTCTCGCACGTGTTTTTACTCGACTAGCCTGCGGGAAGCATCCTCTCGCACGTGTTTTTACTCGACTAGCCTGCGGGAAGCATCCTCTCGCACGTGTTTTTACTCGACTAGCCTGCGGGATGCATCCTCTCGCACGTGTTTTTACTCGACTAGCATGCGGGATGCATCCTCTCGCACGTGTTTTTACTCGACTAGCATGCGGGATGCATCCTCTCGCACGTGTTTTTGCTCGACTAGCCTGCGGGATGCATCCTCTCGCACGTGTTTTTACTCGACTAGCCTGCGGGATGCATCCTCTCGCACGTGTTTTTACTCGACTAGCCTGCGGGATGCATCCTGTCGCACGTGTTTTTACTCGACTAGCCTGCGGGATGCATACTCTCGCACGTGTTTTTACTCGACTAGCCTGCGGGATGCATCCTCTCGCACGTGTTTTTACTCGACTAGCCTGCGGGAAGCATCCTCTCGCACGTGTTTTTACTCGACTAGCCTGCGGGAAGCATCCTCTCGCACGTGTTTTTACTCGACTAGCCTGCGGGATGCATTCTCTCGCACGTGTTTTTACTCGACTAGCCTGCGGGATGCATCCTCTCGCACGTGTTTTTACTCTTCTAGCCTGCGGGATGCATCCTCTCGCACGTGTTTTTACTCGACTAGCCTGCGGGAAGCATCCTCTCGCACGTGTTTTTACTCGACTAGCCTGCGGGAAGCATCCTCTCGCACGTGTTTTTACTCGACTAGCCTGCGGGATGCATTCTCTCGCACGTGTTTTTACTCGACTAGCCTGCGGGAAGCATCCTCTCGCACGTGTTTTTACTCAACTAGCCTGCGGGATGCATCCTAGCGCAGGTGTTTTTACTCGACTAGCCTGCAGGATGCATCCTCTCGCACGTGTTTTTACTCGACTAGCCTGCGGGGTGCAACCTCTTGCACGTGTTTTTACTCGACTAGCCTGCGGGATGCATCCTCTCGCACGTGTTTTTACTCGACTAGCCTGCGGGAAGCATCCTCTCGCACGTGTTTTTACTCGACTAGCCTGCGGGATGCATTCTCTCGCACGTGTTTTTTACTCGACTAGCCTGCGGGATGCATCCTCTCGCACGTGTTTTTACTCGACTAGGCTGCGGGGAGCATCCTCTCGCACGTGTTTTTACTCGACTAGCCTGCGGGATGCATTCTCTCGCACGTGTTTTTACTCGACTAGCATGCGGGATGCATCCTCTCGCACGTCTTTTTACTCGACTAGCCTGCGGGATGCATCCTCGCGCACGTGTTTTTACTCGACTAGCCTGCGGGATGCATCCTCTCGCACGTGTTTTTGCTCGACTAGCATGCGGGATGCAGCCTCTAACACGTGTTTTTGCTCGACTACCCTGCGGGATGCATCCCCTCGCACGTGTTTTTGCTCGACTAGCCTGCGGGATGCATCCTCTCGCACGTGTTTTTGCTCGACTAGCCTGCGGTATGCATCCTATCGCACGTGTTTTTACTCGACTAGCCTGCGGGATGCATTCTCTCGCACGTGTTTTTACTCGACTAGCATGCGGGATGCATCCTCTCGCACGTGTATTTACTCGACTAGCCTGCGGGATGCATCCTTTCGCACGTGTTTTCACTCGACTAGCCTGCGGGATGCTTCCTCTCGCACGTGTTTTTACTCGACTAGCCTGCGGGATGCATCCTCTCGCACGTGTTTTTACTCGACTAGCCTGCGGGATGCATCCTCTCGCACGTGTTTTTACTCGACTAGCCTGCGGGTTGCATCCTCTCGCACGTGTTTTTACTCGACTAGCCTGCGGGATGCATCCTCTCGCACGTGTTTTTACTCGACTAGCCTGCGGGATGCATCCTCTCGCAGGTGTTTTTACTCGGCTAGCCTGCGGGATGCATCCTCTCGCACGTGTTTTTACTCGACTAGCCTGCGGGGTGCATCCTCTCGCACGTGTTTTTACTCGACTAGCCTGCGGGATGCATCCTGTCGCACGTGTTTTTACTCGACTAGCCTGCGGGATGCATCCTCTCGCACGTGTTTTTACTCGACTAGCCTGCGGGATGCATCCTCTCGCAGGTGTTTTTACTCGGCTAGCCTGCGGGATGAATCCTCTCGCACGTGTTTTTACTCGACTAGCCTGCGGGATGCATCCTGTCGCACGTGTTTTTACTCGACTAGCCTGCGGGATGCATCCTCTCGCACGTGTTTTTACTCGACTAGCCTGCGGGATGCATCCTCTCGCAGGTGTTTTTACTCGGCTAGCCTGCGGGATGAATCCTCTCGCACGTGTTTTTACTCGACTAGCCTGCGGGATGCATTCTCTCGCACGTGTTTTTACTCGACTAGACTGCGGGATGCATCCTGTCGCACGTGTTTTTACTCGACTAGCCTGCGGGATGCATCCTCTCGCACGTGTTTTTACTCGACTAGCCTGCGGGATGCATCCTCTCGACGTGTTTTTGCTCGACTAGCCTGCGGGAAGCATCCTCTCGCACGTGTTTTTACTCGACTAGCCTGCGGGAAGCATCCTCTCGCACGTGTTTTTACTGGACTAGCCTGCGGGATGCATCCTCTCGCACGTGTTTTTACTCGACTAGCCTGCGGGATGCATCCTCTCGCACGTGTTTTTACTCGACTAGCCTGCGGGATGCATCCTGTCGCACGTGTTTTTACTCGACTAGCCTGCGGGATCCATCCTCTCGCACGTGTTTTTACTCGACTAGCCTGCGGGATGCATCCTCTCGACGTGTTTTTGCTCGACTAGCCTGCGGGAAGCATCCTCTCGCACGTGTTTTTACTCGACTAGCCTGCGGGAAGCATCCTCTCGCACGTGTTTTTACTCGACTAGCCTGCGGGATGCATTCTCTCGCACGTGTTTTTACTCGACTAGCATGCGGGATGCATCCTCTCGCACGTCTTTTTACTCGACTAGCCTGTGGGATGCATCCTCGCGCACGTGTTTTTACTCGACTAGCCTGCGGGATGCATCCTCTCGCACGTGTTTTTGCTCGACTAGCCTGCGGGATGCATCCTCTCGCACGTGTTTTTGCTCGACTACCCTGCGGGATGCATCCTCTCGCACGTGTTTTTGCTCGACTAGCCTGCGGGATGCATCCTCTCGCACGTGTTTTTGCTCGACTAGCCTGCGGCATGCAACCTATCGCACGTGTTTTTGCTCGACTAGCCATGCGCATCCCACAAAACCTGCGCAGGTGTTTTTACTCGACTAGCCTGCGGGAAGCATCCTCTCGCACCCGTTTTTACTCGACTAGCCTGCGGGAAGCATCCTCTCGCACGTGTTTTTACTCGACTAGCCTGCGGGATGCATCCTCTCGCACGTGTTTTTACTCGACTAGCCTGCGGGATGCATCCTCTCGCAGGTGTTTTTACTCGACTAGCCTGCGGGATGCATCCTCTCGCACGTGTTTTTACTCGACTAGCCTGCGGGGTGCATCCTCCCGCACGTGTTTTTACTCGACTAGCCTGCGGGATGCATCCTCTCGCACGTGTTTTTACTCGACTAGCCTGCGGGATGCATTCTCTAGCACGTGATTGTACTCGACCAGCCTGCGGGATGCATCCTCTCGCACGTGTTTTTACTCGACTAGCCAGCGGGATGCATCCTCTCGCACGTGTTTTTACTCGACTAGCCTGCGGGATGCATCCTCTCGCACGTGTTTTTACTCGACTAGCCTGCGGGATGCATCCTCTCGCAGGTGTTTTTACTCGACTAGCCAGCGGGATGCATCCTCTCGCACGTGTTTTTACTCGACTAGCCTGCGGGATGCATCCTCTCGCACGTGTTTTTACTCGACTAGCCTGCGGGATGCATCCTCTCGCACGTGTTTTTACTCGACTAGCCTGCCGGATGCATCCTCTCGCACGTGTTTTTACTCGACTAGCCTGCGGGATGCATCCTCTCGCACGTGTTTTTACTCGACTAGCCTGCGGGATGCATCCTCTCGCACGTGTTTTCACTCGACTAGCCTGCGGGATGCTTCCTCTCGCACGTGTTTTTACTCGACTAGCCTGCGGGATGCATCCTCTCGCACGTGTTTTTACTCGACTAGCCTGCGGGATGCATCCTCTCGCACGTGTTTTTACTCGACTAGCCTGCGGGTTGCATCCTCTCGCACGTGTTTTTACTCGACTAGCCTGCGGGATGCATCCTCTCGCACGTGTTTTTACTCGACTAGCCTGCGGGATGCATCCTCTCGCAGGTGTTTTTACTCGGCTAGCCTGCGGGATGCATCCTCTCGCACGTGTTTTTACTCGACTAGCCTGCGGGGTGCATCCTCTCGCACGTGTTTTTACTCGACTAGCCTGCGGGATGCATCCTGTCGCACGTGTTTTTACTAGACTAGCCTGCGGGATGCATCCTCTCGCACGTGTTTTTACTCGACTAGCCTGCGGGATGCATCCTCTCGCAGGTGTTTTTACTCGGCTAGCCTGCGGGATGAATCCTCTCGCACGTGTTTTTACTCGACTAGCCTGCGGGATGCATTCTCTCGCACGTGTTTTTACTCGACTAGACTGCGGGATGCATCCTGTCGCACGTGTTTTTACTCGACTAGCCTGCGGGATGCATCCTCTCGCACGTGTTTTTACTCGACTAGCCTGCGGGATGCATCCTCTCGACGTGTTTTTGCTCGACTAGCCTGCGGGAAGCATCCTCTCGCACGTGTTTTTACTCGACTAGCCTGCGGGAAGCATCCTCTCGCACGTGTTTTTACTGGACTAGCCTGCGGGATGCATCCTCTCGCACGTGTTTTTACTCGACTAGCCTGCGGGATGCATCCTCTCGCACGTGTTTTTACTCGACTAGCCTGCGGGATGCATCCTGTCGCACGTGTTTTTACTCGACTAGCCTGCGGGATCCATCCTCTCGCACGTGTTTTTACTCGACTAGCCTGCGGGATGCATCCTCTCGACGTGTTTTTGCTCGACTAGCCTGCGGGAAGCATCCTCTCGCACGTGTTTTTACTCGACTAGCCTGCGGGAAGCATCCTCTCGCACGTGTTTTTACTCGACTAGCCTGCGGGATGCATTCTCTCGCACGTGTTTTTACTCGACTAGCATGCGGGATGCATCCTCTCGCACGTCTTTTTACTCGACTAGCCTGTGGGATGCATCCTCGCGCACGTGTTTTTACTCGACTAGCCTGCGGGATGCATCCTCTCGCACGTGTTTTTGCTCGACTAGCCTGCGGGATGCATCCTCTCGCACGTGTTTTTGCTCGACTACCCTGCGGGATGCATCCTCTCGCACGTGTTTTTGCTCGACTAGCCTGCGGGATGCATCCTCTCGCACGTGTTTTTGCTCGACTAGCCTGCGGCATGCAACCTATCGCACGTGTTTTTGCTCGACTAGCCATGCGCATCCCACAAAACCTGCGCAGGTGTTTTTACTCGACTAGCCTGCGGGAAGCATCCTCTCGCACCCGTTTTTACTCGACTAGCCAGCGGGAAGCATCCTCTCGCACGTGTTTTTACTCGACTAGCCTGCGGGATGCATCCTCTCGCACGTGTTTTTACTCGACTAGCCTGCGGGATGCATCCTCTCGCAGGTGTTTTTACTCGACTAGCCTGCGGGATGCATCCTCTCGCACGTGTTTTTACTCGACTAGCCTGCGGGGTGCATCCTCCCGCACGTGTTTTTACTCGACTAGCCTGCGGGATGCATCCTCTCGCACGTGTTTGTACTCGACTAGCCTGCGGGATGCATCCTCTCGCACGTGTTTTTACTCGAGTAGCCTGCGGGATGCATCCTCTCGCACGTGTTTTTACTCGACTAGCCTGCGGGATGCATCCTCTCGCACCTGTTTTTACTCGACTAGCCTGCGGGATGCATCCTCTCGCACGTGTTTTTACTCGACTAGCCTGCGGGATGCATCCTCTCGCACGTGTTTTTACTCGACTAGCCTGCGGGAAGCATCCTCTCGCACGTGTTTTTACTCGACTAGCCTGCGGGATGCATCCTCTCGCACGTGTTTTTACTCGACTAGCCTGCGGGATGCATCCTCTCGCACGTGTTTTTACTCGACTAGACTGCGGGATGCATCCTCTCGCAGGTGTTTTTACTCGGCTAGCCTGCGGGATGCATCCTCTCGCACGTGTTTTTACTCGACTAGCCTGCGGGGTGCATCCTCTTGCACGTGTTTTTACTCGACTAGCCTGCGGGATGCATCCTCTCGCACGTGTTTTTACTCGACTAGCCTGCGGGAAGCATCCTCTCGCACGTGTTTTTACTCGACTAGCCTGCGGGAAGCATCCTCTCGCACGTGTTTTTACTCGACTAGCCTGCGGGATGCATTCTCTCGCACGTGTTTTTACTCGACTAGCCTGCGGGATGCATCCTCTCGCACGTGTTTTTACTCTTCTAGCCTGCGGGATGCATCCTCTCGCACGTGTTTTTACTCGACTAGCCTGCGGGAAGCATCCTCTCGCCCGTGTTTTTACTCGACTAGCCTGCGGGAAGCATCCTCTCGCACGTGTTTTTACACGACTAGCCTGCGGGATGCATTCTCTCGCACGTGTTTTTACTCGACTAGCCTGCGGGAAGCATCCTCTCGCACGTGTTTTTACTCGACTAGCCTGCGGGATGCATCCTCTCGCAGGTGTTTTTACTCGACTAGCCTGCGGGATGCATCCTCTCGCACGTGTTTTTACTCGACTAGCCTGCGGGGTGCATCCTCTCGCACGTGTTTTTACTCGACTAGCCTGCGGGATGCATCCTAGCGCAGGTGTTTTTACTCGACTAGCCTGCGGGATGCATCCTCTCGCACGTGTTTTTACTCGACTAGCCTGCGGGGTGCATCCTCTCGCACGTGTTTTTACTCGACTAGCCTGCGGGATGCATCCTCTCGCACGTGTTTTTACTCGACTAGCCTGCGGGATGCATCCTCTCGCACGTGTTTTTACTCGACTAGCCTGCGGGATGCATCCTCTCGCACGTGTTTTTACTCGACTAGCCTGCGGGATGCATCCTCTCGCACGTGTTTTTACTCGACTAGCCTGCGGGATGCATCCTCTCGCAGGTGTTTTTACTCGGCTAGCATGCGGGATGCATCCTCTCGCACGTGTTTTTACTCGACTAGCCTGCGGGGTGCATCCTCTCGCACGTGTTTTTACTCGACTAGCCTGCGGGATGCATCCTCTCGCACGTGTTTTTACTCGACTAGCCTGCGGGATGCATCCTCTCGCACGTGTTTTTACTCGACTAGCCTGCGGGATGCATCCTCTCGCACGTGTTTTTACTCGACTAGCCTGCGGGATGCATCCTCTCGCACGTGTTTTTACTCGACTAGCCTGCGGGATGCATCCTCTCGCACGTGTTTTTACTCGACTAGCCTGCGGGATGCATCCTCTCGCACGTGTTTTTACTCGACTAGCCAGCGGGATGCATTCTCTCGCACGTGTTTTTACTCGACTAGCCTGCGAGATGCATCCTCTCGCACGTGTTTTTACTCGACTAGCCTGCGGGAAGCATCCTCTCGCACGTGTTTTTACTCGACTAGCCTGCGGGAAGCATCCTCTCGCACGTGTTTTTACTCGACTAGCCTGCGGGATGCATTCTCTCGCACGTGTTTTTACTCGACTAGCCTGCGGGATGCATCCTCTCGCACGTGTTTTTACTCTTCTAGCCTGCGGGATGCATCCTCTCGCACGTGTTTTTACTCGACTAGCCTGCGGGAAGCATCCTCTCGCACGTGTTTTTACTCGACTAGCCTGCGGGAAGCATCCTCTCGCACGTGTTTTTACACGACTAGCCTGCGGGATGCATTCTCTCGCACGTGTTTTTACTCGACTAGCCTGCGGGAAGCATCCTCTCGCACGTGTTTTTACTCGACTAGCCTGCGGGATGCATCCTCTCGCAGGTGTTTTTACTCGACTAGCCTGCGGGATGCATCCTCTCGCACGTGTTTTTACTCGACTAGCCTGCGGGGTGCATCCTCTCGCACGTGTTTTTACTCGACTAGCCTGCGGGATGCATCCTAGCGCAGGTGTTTTTACTCGACTAGCCTGCGGGATGCATCCTCTCGCACGTGTTTTTACTCGACTAGCCTGCGGGGTGCATCCTCTCGCACGTGTTTTTACTCGACTAGCCTGCGGGATGCATCCTCTCGCACGTGTTTTTACTCGACTAGAATGCGGGATGCATCCTCTCGCACGTGTTTTTACTCGACTAGCCTGCGGGATGCATCCTCTCGCACGTGTTTTTACTCGACTAGCCTGCGGGATGCAGCCTCTCGCACGTGTTTTTACTCGACTAGCCTGCGGGATGCATCCTCTCGCAGGTGTTTTTACTCGGCTAGCATGAGGGATGCATCCTCTCGCACGTGTTTTTACTCGACTAGCCTGCGGGGTGCATCCTCTCGCACGTGTTTTTACTCGACTAGCCTGCGGGATGCATCCTCTCGCACGTGTTTTTACTCGACTAGCCTGCGGGATGCATCCTCTCGCACGTGTTTTTACTCGACTAGCCTGCGGGATGCATCCTCTCGCACGTGTTTTTACTCGACTAGCCTGCGGGATGCATCCTCTCGCACGTGTTTTTACTCGACTAGCCTGCGGGATGCATCCTCTCGCACGTGTTTTTACTCGACTAGCCTGCGGGATGCATCCTCTCGCACGTGTTTTTACTCGACTAGCCAGCGGGATGCATTCTCTCGCACGTGTTTTTACTCGACTAGCCTGCGGGATGCATCCTCTCGCACGTGTTTTTACTCGACTAGCCTGCGGGATGCATCCTCTCGCAGGTGTATTTACTCGACTAGCCAGCGGGATGCATCCTCTCGCACGTGTTTTTACTCGACTAGCCTGCGGGATGCATCCTCTCGCACGTGTTTTTACTCGACTAGCCAGCGGGATGCATCCTCTCGCACGTGTTTTTACTCGACTAGCCTGCGGGATGCATCCTCTCGCACGTGTTTTTACTCGACTAGCCTGCGGGATGCATCCTCTCGCACGTGTTTTTACTCGACTAGCCTGCCGGATGCATCCTCTCGCACGTGTTTTTACTCGACTAGCCTGCGGGAAGTATCCTCACGCACGTGTTTGTACTCGACTAGCCTGCGAGATGCATCCTCTCGCACGTGTGTTTACTCGACTAGCCTGCGGGAAGTATCCTCACGCACGTGTTTGTACTCGACTAGCCTGCGGGATGCATCCTCTCGCACGTGTTTTTACTCGACTAGCCTGCGGGATGCATCCTCTCGCACGTGTTTTTACTCGACTAGCCTGCGGGATGCATCCTCTCGCACGTGTTTTTACTCGACTAGCCTGCGGGATGCATCCTCTCGCACGTGTTTTTACTCGACTAGCCTGCGGGAAGCATCCTCTCGCACGTGTTTTTACTCGACTAGCCTGCCGGATGCATCCTCTCGCACGTGTTTTTACTCGACTAGCCTGCGGGAAGTATCCTCACGCACGTGTTTGTACTCGACTAGCCTGCGAGATGCATCCTCTCGCACGTGTGTTTACTCGACTAGCCTGCGGGAAGTATCCTCACGCACGTGTTTGTACTCGACTAGCCTGCGGGATGCATCCTCTCGCACGTGTTTTTACTCGACTAGCCTGCGGGATGCATCCTTTCGCACGTGTTTTTACTCGACTAGCCTGCGGGATGCATCCTCTCGCACGTGTTTTTACTCGACTAGCCTGCGGGATGCATCCTCTCGCACGTGTTTTTACTCGACTAGCCTGCGGGAAGCATCCTCTCGCACGTGTTTTTACTCGACTACCCTGCGGGATGCATCCTCTCGCACGTGTTTTTACTCGACTAGCCTGCGGGATGCATCCTCTCGCACGTGTTTTTACTCGACTAGCCTGCGGGATGCATCCTCTCGCAGGTGTTTTTACTCGGCTAGCCTGCGGGATGCATCCTCTCGCACGTGTTTTTACTCGACTAGCCTGCGGGGTGCATCCTCTCGCACGTGTTTTTACTCGACTAGCCTGCGGGATGCATCCTCTCGCACGTGTTTTTACTCGACTAGCCTGCGGGAAGCATCCTCTCGCACGTGTTTTTACTCGACTAGCCTGCGGGAAGCATCCTCTCGCCCGTGTTTTTACTCGACTAGCCTGCGGGATGCATTCTCTCGCACGTGTTTTTACTCAACTAGCCTGCGGGATGCATCCTCTCGCACGTGTTTTTACTCTTCTAGCCTGCGGGATGCATCCTCTCGCACGTGTTTTTACTCGACTAGCCTGCGGGAAGCATCCTCTCGCACGTGTTTTTACTCGACTAGCCTGCGGGAAGCATCCTCTCGCACGTGTTTTTACTCGACTAGCCTGCGGGATGCATTCTCTCGCACGTGTTTTTACTCGACTAGCCTGCGGGAAGCATCCTCTCGCACGTGTTTTTACTCGACTAGCCTGCGGGATGCATCCTCTCGCAGGTGTTTTTACTCGACTAGCCTGCGGGATGCATCCTCTCGCACGTGTTTTTACTCGACTAGCCTGCGGGGTGCATCCTCTCGCACGTGTTTTTACTCGACTAGCCTGCGGGATGCATCCTAGCGCAGGTGTTTTTACTCGACTAGCCTGCGGGATGCATCCTCTCGCACGTGTTTTTACTCGACTAGCCTGCGGGGTGCATCCTCTCGCACGTGTTTTTACTCGACTAGCCTGCGGGATGCATCCTCTCGCACGTGTTTTTACTCGACTAGCCTGCGGGATGCATCCTCTCGCACGTGTTTTTACTCGACTAGCCTGCGGGATGCATCCTCTCGCACGTGTTTTTACTCGACTAGCCTGCGGGAAGCATCCTCTCGCACGTGTTTTTACTCGACTAGCCTGCGGGATGCATCCTCTCGCACGTGTTTTTGCTCGACTAGCCTGCGGGAAGCATCCTCTCGCACGTGTTTTTACTCGACTAGCCTGCGGGAAGCATCCTCTCGCACGTGTTTTTACTCGACTAGCCTGCGGGATGCATTCTCGCACGTGTTTTTACTCGACTAGCATGCGGGATGCATCCTCTCGCACGTGTTTTTGCTCGACTACCCTGCGGGATGCATCCTCTCGCACGTGTCTTTTCTCGACTAGCCTGCGGGATGCATCCTCTCGCACGTGTTATTGCTCGACTAGCCTGCGGCATGCATCCTGTCGCACGTGTTTTTACTCGACTAGCCTGCGGGATGCATCCTCTCGCACGTGTTTTTACTCGACTAGCCTGCGGGATGCATCCTCTCGCACGTGTTTTTACTCGACTAGCCTGCGGGAAGCATCCTCTCGCACGTGTTTTTACTCGACTAGCCTGCGGGATGCATTCTCTCGCACGTGTTTTTACTCGACTAGCCTGCGGGATGCATCCTCTCGCACGTGTTTTTACTCGACTAGCCTGCGGGATTTATCCTCTCGCACGTCTTTTTACTCGACTAGCCTGCGGGATGCATCCTCTCGCACGTGTTTTTACTCGACTAGCCTGCGGGATGCATCCTCTCGCACGTGTTTTTGCTCGACTAGCCTGCGGGATGCATCCTCTCGCACGTGTTTTTGCTCGACTAGCCTGCGGGATGCATCCTCTCGCACGTGTTTTTGCTCGACTAGCCTGCGGGAAGCATCCTCTCGCACGTGATTTTACTCGACTAGCCTGCGGGATGCATCCTCTCGCACGTGTTTTTACTCGACTAGCCTGCGGGAAGCATCCTCTCGCACGTGTTTTTACTCGACTAGCCAGCGGGATGCATTCTCTCGCACGTGTTTTTACTCGACTAGCCTGCGGGATGCATCCTCTCGCACGTGATTTTACTCGACCAGCCTGCGGGATGCATCCTCTCGCACGTGTTTTTACTCGACTAGCCAGCGGGATGCATCCTCTCGCACGTGTTTTTACTCGACTAGCCTGCGGGATGCATCCTCTCGCACGTGTTTTTACTCGACTAGCCTGCGGGATGCATCCTCTCGCAGGTGTTTTTACTCGACTAGCCAGCGGGATGCATCCTCTCGCACGTGTTTTTACTCGACTAGCCTGCGGGATGCATCCTCTCGCACGTGTTTTTACTCGACTAGCCTGCGGGATGCATCCTCTCGCACGTGTTTTTACTCGACTAGCCTGCGGGATGCATCCTCTCGCAGGTGTTTTTACTCGGCTAGCCTGCGGGATGCATCCTCTCGCACGTGTTTTTACTCGACTAGCCTGCGGGGTGCATCCTCTCGCACGTGTTTTTACTCGACTAGCCTGCGGGATGCATCCTCTCGCACGTGTTTTTACTCGACTAGCCTGCGGGAAGCATCCTCTCGCACGTGTTTTTACTCGACTAGCCTGCGGGAAGCATCCTCTCGCACGTGTTTTTACTCGACTAGCCTGCGGGATGCATTCTCTCGCACGTGTTTTTACTCGACTAGCCTGCGGGATGCATCCTCTCGCACGTGTTTTTACTCTTCTAGCCTGCGGGATGCATCCTCTCGCACGTGTTTTTACTCGACTAGCCTGCGGGAAGCATCCTCTCGCACGTGTTTTTACTCGACTAGTCTGCGGGAAGCATCCTCTCGCACGTGTTTTTACTCGACTAGCCTGCGGGATGCATTCTCTCGCACGCGTTTTTACTCGACTAGCCTGCGGGAAGCATCCTCTCGCACGTGTTTTTACTCGACTAGCCTGCGGGATGCATCCTCTCGCAGGTGTTTTTACTCGACTAGCCTGCGGGATGCATCCTCTCGCACGTGTTTTTACTCGACTAGCCTGCGGGGTGCATCCTCTCGCACGTGTTTTTACTCGACTTGCCTGCGGGATGCATCCTAGCGCAGGTGTTTTTACTCGACTAGCCTGCGGGATGCATCCTCTCGCACGTGTTTTTACTCGACTAGCCTGCGGGGTGCATCCTCTCGCACGTGTTTTTACTCGACTAGTGTAGCAGCTAAACAACGGAGGAAAAAAAGACGGCGTCCTTTCCTCGTCATCGAGCCAGCCGTGGCCCGAACATCACCTCCGGGCAACGAACCGACTCCTAAAAAACATCGACACAAACAAGGAGAAACAGATCGCGTCCTTCTCCTTGTCACCAAGTCAGCTGTTTCCCAAACACGAACACAGCGCGGGCAAAAAGGCGACAGGTTATCGAGCCTAGGCCCGCGAAGACAAAGGTCCCCCGTCTCTCCCCGCGACACCGCGAGCGAGTATATAACATCACGCAACTGTCATCGCGACACAGATTATCGAGTAAACACTTCGGAGAGTTAAAAGTTGTGTAACAGTGCAGTACGATCTCTTACGAATTGGATAACGGATTTTACATAGTGACTTAATAAAGAACAATAGTCCATATACCGTCTCCGATCATATCCACAAGTGGTGACCCCGAAGAACGAACATGAGCAAAGAAGGAACCAGCGGAGCTGAAAAATCAGAATTCAGCCAAATCAGCGGTTTCGGCCTTAAGATACCACCGTTCTGGAAGTTAAACCCAATCACATGGTTTTTTCAAGTGGAAGCTCAATTCAGAGCAAAAGGAATAGTGAAACAGGAGACGAAATACGATTACATCGTCGGAGCCCTGGAACCAGAGATCGCCAACGAGGTAATAGACATTATCTCCGACCCACCAGCGAAAGATCCGTACGATAAATTAAAATCTGTCAAAAAATTACAGCAGTTACTCAGCCAGGAGGAACTAGGCGATCGAAAGCCCTCCCAGTTTTTAAGAAAGCTACAGCAACTTTTAGGTGAGAGAGCAAAGACATTCGATCAAGAATTACTCAAAGAATTATTCTTACAGAGAATGCCAGCCACGGTACAGCTTATACTGGCCGCCGCTAAAACTCCATTAGAAGAACAAGCCGAAATCGCTGATAAAGTAATGGAGGCTATGGACAACAAACCTACCATATCTTCCGTTACAACGGATTCGCAAAATTCAGAAGTGCTGAAGAGAATCGAGCAACTGGAGCAAAAATTAGACCGACTGCTCAACGAAAGAGGACGATCCAGAACTCCAACGAAAGACAGACGAGAGCGCTCAACATCCGGAAGCAGATTTAATCCGAACGGTCCATTCTGCTTCTACCATCATAAATTCGGTAACAAAGCAAATAAGTGTACGCCACCCTGTAAATTTAAGGCTACAAAAAACGCGGAAAGGAGCCAATAACGGCGACAATTGGCCACCATAGCAAAAATCGTCGCCTGTTCATTACAGATAAGAAAACGGAGCAAGAATTCTTAATTGATACAGGTGCAGCGTTAAGCATAATTAAATATCAACCAAACAGGAACGAAAAACCCAGTACTACACAACTATACGCGGCCAACGGAACCGTAATCAGGACATACGGGAAAAAACTCGCAACACTAGACCTCGGGTTAAGAAGGAACTTCAGCTGGATTTTTACCATAGCCGATACCTCTTCGTCGATCATAGGCGCCGATTTCCTTTCACATTTCAGATTGCTAGTCGACATTAAAAACAAACAATTAATCGACGAGGAAACTAAGGTAAAACAGAACACTCGAAGTAAACCAACCGACATGGATCCAAACATCAGTTTAGTCTCGCCGGAATCTAGGATAAAGAAATTCCTGGACGAATACCCGGAGTTACTCAAAACAGACAATTATCAAGCCGCCTGCAAACACAACGTAAAACATCACATAATAACAACTGGCCCACCGAGCCATGCCAAATACAGAAGATTGTCGCCGGAAAAATTAAAAATCGCCAAGGAGGAGTTCCGGCACATGCTAGAACTCGGAATTATCAGACCATCATCCTCGAATTGGTCCGCACCTTTACACATGGTCCCTAAGAAAGAAGCGCATGATTGGCGGCCATGCGGCGATTACCGACAATTAAACACAATCACAAAAAGAGATCGGTACCCAATACCACACATTCAAGATTTTTCCGCTCAACTAGCCGGGTGCAACATATTCTCGGAAATCGACTTAACCCGAGCATACAACCAAATCCCAGTGGCAGAGGAAGATATAGAGAAGACGGCGATCACTACTCCTTTTGGGTTATACGAATTCGTCATGATGCCTTTTGGACTGAAAAACGCAGGACAAACATTCCAGAGGTTCATGGACGAAGCAACCAGAGGACTAGATTTTCTTTTCGTATACCTCGACAATATATTGGTAGCCTCGAGGGATGCGCAACAACACTACCAACATTTAAGACTGCTATTCGACAGATTAAAGAAATATGGCCTCACCGTCAATCCGGCAAAATGCAACATAGGTAAGGAGGAAATACAGTTTCTAGGGCATACAATCAACAAAGAGGGACTCAAGCCACTAGCAGACAAGGTAACCTGTATTATAAACCATCCCAAACCAGATAGTATAAAGAAATTAAGAAGTTTTCTAGGAATGATAAATTTTTATCACCGCTTCCTACCAAAAATAGCAGAGAAACTTAACCCTCTTTACCAGCTGTTGCAAAACAAAGACGCCAGGAAAGACGGACCGATCCAATGGAACGCAGAGGCAGATCGAGCTTTCGATTCGACCAAAGAAGCCTTAGCGAAGTCAACACTTCTAGCGTACCCAGCTCAAAAAGGGAAAATCATCCTAACGACAGACGCTTCAGACATAGCGGTAGGAAGCGCACTTCAACAAGAGGAAGGGAAAAATCTTCGTCCGCTAGCCTTCTTCAGTAAAAAATTAAAACCAGCGGAAACAAAGTATTCCGCGTTCGACAAGGAACTATTAGCCATTTATTTATCCATCAAACATTTCAGATACTTCATTGAAGGCCGAGATCTCGAAATACTAACAGACCATAAACCATTAACTTTTGCTGCAGCATCCAAGACAGAAAGATCACCCAGGCAACAGAGGCACCTGGACTACATCCTCCAATTCACTTCCAAAATCTTTCATATTAAAGGGAAAGAAAATATAGTAGCAGATCACCTATCAAGAATCAACATCGACGCCATGGAAACCGATATCAACGTAAAAAAGATAGCCGCAGATCAAAGGGAGGAAGACACGACCCTCCACGAGAATTTGTCGAAGACCCAGCTGTCGGATGGTACGGAACTATGGATGGAAACATCTTACAAAGAGCCACGGTCGTACGTACCAGAAAACTGGAGGAAGACGATCTTCGACAAATACCACTTTCTTAACCACTGCGGATACAGGGCAACGAAACGTATTGTAAGTAGCAAATATTTTTGGCCATCCATGAAAAAAGACATAAGAGAATGGTGTAGATCCTGCCAAGTCTGCCAAAAAAATAAAATAACTAGACACAATCGCTCACCAATCCAACAATTCGACCTAGCAAAAAAGAGATTTAAAAACATTCACATAGACTTGGTAAAGATGACACCATCCAACGGATATACATACCTTCTTACAGCCGTAGACCGATTTACGAGATGGCCTGAAGCCATACCGCTCAAAGATATATCTGCGGAAACGGTCGCAGACGCGCTAATTAAAAATTGGTTTCAACGTTTCGGTTGCCCGGAATCCATCACTACAGATCGTGGCACGCAATTTGAATCAAGGCTTTTCAAACGGCTATGCGAAATACTCGGCGTAAAGAAGTACAGAACGACAGCTTATCACCCCTGTGCAAACGGTCTCGTGGAGCGCTTCCACAGGGAACTAAAAACAGCGATTAAATGTAGCAGGGACAAAAAAGCATGGACGGATAATTTACCCATCATTATGTTAGCAATCAGGAACACACCCAGAGGAGACGACGGGATTACACCAGCAGAGATTTAATTTTCCCAGACAGCGACAAAAAGAATGAATCATCATTCTTCATCGAGAAATTTAAAGAGACCATGGGAAATCTGAGACCAGTAGAGACGCGCAAGCAACAGATCCAGAAACCATTCGTATTCAAAGATTTAAATACATGTACACACGTTTTCGTCAGAAATGACACCGTTAAAGCGCCACTACAAGCACCGTACGACGGCCCCTTCCAGGTCCTAAAAAAAACTAATAAGGTTTTTACTGTTCTAGTTAAAGGGAAAAAAGATACTGTCTCGATAGATCGACTCAAGCCTGCATACGGATTAGGCAACACCGAGACACAAGGACAGAGCACACCCGAGAAGGGGAGGACGCTAAGGAGCCACAGAAAGCGAGTATCGTTTACACTAGGAGGGGGCCCCTGTAGCAGCTAAACAACGGAGGAAAAAAAGACGGCGTCCTTTCCTCGTCATCGAGCCAGCCGTGGCCCGAACATCACCTCCGGGCAACGAACCGACTCCTAAAAAAACATCGACACAAACAAGGAGAAACAGATCGCGTCCTTCTCCTTGTCACCAAGTCAGCTGTTTCCCAAACACGAACACAGCGCGGGCAAAAAGGCGACAGGTTATCGAGCCTAGGCCCGCGAAGACAAAGGTCCCCCGTCTCTCCCCGCGACACCGCGAGCGAGTATATAACATCACGCAACTGTCATCGCGACACAGATTATCGAGTAAACACTTCGGAGAGTTAAAAGTTGTGTAACAGTGCAGTACGATCTCTTACGAATTGGATAACGGATTTTACATAGTGACTTAATAAAGAACAATAGTCCATATACCGTCTCCGATCATATCCACACTAGCCTGCGGGATGCATCCTCTCGCACGTGTTTTTACTCGACTAGCCTGCGGGATGCATCCTCTCGCACGTGTTTTTACTCGACTAGCCTGCGGGATGCATCCTCTCGCACGTGTTTTTACTCGACTAGCCTGCGGGAAGCATCCTCTCGCACGTGTTTTTACTCGGCTAGCCTGCGGGATGCATCCTCTCGCACGTGTTTTTGCTCGACTAGCCTGCGGGAAGCATCCTCTCGCACGTGTTTTTACTCGACTAGCCTGCGGGAAGCATCCTCTCGCACGTGTTTTTACTCGACTAGCCTGCGGGATGCATTCTCTCGCACGTGTTTTTACTCGACTAGCATGCGGGATGCATCCTCTCGCACGTGTTTTTGCTCGACTACCCTGCGGGATGCATCCTCTCGCACGTGTCTTTTCTCGACTAGCCTGCGGGATGCATCCTCTCGCACGTGTTATTGCTCGACTAGCCTGCGGCATGCATCCTCTCGCACGTGTTTTTACTCGACTAGCCTGCGGGAAGCATCCTCTCGCACGTGTTTTTACTCGACTAGCCTGCGGGATGCATTCTCTCGCACGTGTTTTTACTCGACTAGCCTGCGGGATGCATCCTCTCGCACGTGTTTTTACTCGACTAGCCTGCGGGATGCATCCTCTCGCACGTGTTTTTACTCGACTAGCCTGCGGGATGCATCCTCTCGCACGTGTTTTTACTCGACTAGCCTGCGGGATGCATCCTCTCGCACGTGTTTTTACTCGACTAGCCTGCGGGATGCATCCTCTCGCACGTGTTTTTACTCGACTAGCCTGCGGGAAGCATCCTCTCGCACGTATTTTTACTCGACTAGCCTGCGGGATGCATCCTCTCGCACGTGTTTTTACTCGACTAGCCTGCGGGAAGCATCCTCTCGCACGTGTTTTTACTCGACTAGCCTGCGGGATGCATCCTCTCGCACGTCTTTTTACTCGACTAGCCTGCGGGATGCATCCTCTCGCACGTGTTTTTACTCGACTAGCCTGCGGGATGCATCCTCTCGCACGTGTTTTTGCTCGACTAGCCTGCGGGATGCATCCTAGCGCAGGTGTTTTTACTCGACTAGCCTGCGGGATGCATCCTCTCGCACGTGTTTTTACTCGACTAGCCTGCGGGGTGCATCCTCTCGCACGTGTTTTTACTCGACTAGTGTAGCAGCTAAACAACGGAGGAAAAAAAGACGGCGTCCTTTCCTCGTCATCGAGCCAGCCGTGGCCCGAACATCACCTCCGGGCAACGAACCGACTCCTAAAAAACATCGACACAAACAAGGAGAAACAGATCGCGTCCTTCTCCTTGTCACCAAGTCAGCTGTTTCCCAAACACGAACACAGCGCGGGCAAAAAGGCGACAGGTTATCGAGCCTAGGCCCGCGAAGACAAAGGTCCCCCGTCTCTCCCCGCGACACCGCGAGCGAGTATATAACATCACGCAACTGTCATCGCGACACAGATTATCGAGTAAACACTTCGGAGAGTTAAAAGTTGTGTAACAGTGCAGTACGATCTCTTACGAATTGGATAACGGATTTTACATAGTGACTTAATAAAGAACAATAGTCCATATACCGTCTCCGATCATATCCACACTAGCCTGCGGGATGCATCCTCTCGCACGTGTTTTTACTCGACTAGCCTGCGGGATGCATCCTCTCGCACGTGTTTTTACTCGACTAGCCTGCGGGATGCATCCTCTCGCACGTGTTTTTACTCGACTAGCCTGCGGGAAGCATCCTCTCGCACGTGTTTTTACTCGGCTAGCCTGCGGGATGCATCCTCTCGCACGTGTTTTTGCTCGACTAGCCTGCGGGATGCATCCTCTCGCACGTGTTATTGCTCGACTAGCCTGCGGCATGCATCCTCTCGCACGTGTTTTTACTCGACTAGCCTGCGGGAAGCATCCTCTCGCACGTGTTTTTACTCGACTAGCCTGCGGGATGCATTCTCTCGCACGTGTTTTTACTCGACTAGCCTGCGGGATGCATCCTCTCGCACGTGTTTTTACTCGACTAGCCTGCGGGATGCATCCTCTCGCACGTGTTTTTACTCGACTAGCCTGCGGGATGCATCCTCTCGCACGTGTTTTTACTCGACTAGCCTGCGGGATGCATCCTCTCGCACGTGTTTTTACTCGACTAGCCTGCGGGATGCATCCTCTCGCACGTGTTTTTACTCGACTAGCCTGCGGGAAGCATCCTCTCGCACGTATTTTTACTCGACTAGCCTGCGGGATGCATCCTCTCGCACGTGTTTTTACTCGACTAGCCTGCGGGAAGCATCCTCTCGCACGTGTTTTTACTCGACTAGCCTGCGGGATGCATCCTCTCGCACGTCTTTTTACTCGACTAGCCTGCGGGATGCATCCTCTCGCACGTGTTTTTACTCGACTAGCCTGCGGGATGCATCCTCTCGCACGTGTTTTTGCTCGACTAGCCTGCGGGATGCATCCTCTCGCACGTGTTTTTGCTCGACTAGCCTGCGGATGCATCCTCTCGCACGTGTTTTTGCTCGACTAGCAATGCGCATCCCAAAAAACCTGCGCATGCGCATCCCAAAAAACCTGCCCATGAGCATCCCACAAAACCTGCGCATGCGCATCCCACAAAACCTCGCACGTGTTTTTACTCGACTAGCCTGCGGGAAGCATCCTCTCGCACGTGATTTTACTCGACTAGCCTGCGGGATGCATCCTCTCGCACGTGTTTTTACTCGACTAGCCTGCGGGAAGCATCCTCTCGCACGTGTTTTTACTCGACTAGCCTGCGGGATGCATTCTCTCGCACGTGTTTTTACTCGACTAGCCTGCGGGATGCATCCTCTCGCACGTGTTTTTACTCGACTAGCCTGCGGGATGCATCCTCTCGCACGTGTTTTTACTCGACTAGCCTGCGGGATGCATCCTCTCGCACGTGTTTTTACTCGACTAGCCTGCGGGATGCATCCTCTCGCACGTGTTTTTACTCGACTAGCCTGCGGGATGCATCCTCTCGCACGTGTTTTTACTCGACTAGCCTGCGGGATGCATCCTCTCGCACGTGTTTTTACTCGACTAGCCTGCGGGAAGCATCCTCTCGCACGTGTTTTTACTCGACTAGCCTGCGGGATGCATCCTCTCGCACGTGTTTTTACTCGACTAGCCTGCGGGAAGCATCCTCTCGCACGTGTTTTTACTCGACTAGCCTGCGGGAAGCATCCTCTCGCACGTGTTTTTACTCGACTAGCCTGCGGGATGCATCCTCTCGCAGGTGTTTTTACTCGACTAGCCTGCGGGATGCATCCTCTCGCACGTGTTTTTACTCGACTAGCCTGCGGGGTGCATCCTCTCGCACGTGTTTTTACTCGACTAGCTTGCGGGATGCATCCTCGCGCAGGTGTTTTTACTCGACTAGCCTGCGGGATGCATCCTCTCGCACGTGTTTTTACTCGACTAGCCTGCGGGGTGCATCCTCTCGCACGTGTTTTTACTCGACTAGCCTGTGGGAAGCATCCTCTCGCACGTGTTTTTACACGACTAGCCTGCGGGATGCATTCTCTCGCACGTGTTTTTACTCGACTAGCCTGCGGGATGCATCCTCTCGCACGTGTTTTTACTCTTCTAGCCTGCGGGATGCATCCTCTCGCACGTGTTTTTACTCGACTAGCCTGCGGGAAGCATCCTCTCGCACGTGTTTTTACTCGACTAGCCTGCGGGAAGCATCCTCTCGCACGTGTTTTTACTCGACTAGCCTGCGGGATGCATCCTCTCGCACGTGTTTTTACTCTTCTAGCCTGCGGGATGCATCCTCTCGCACGTGTTTTTACTCGACTAGCCTGCGGGAAGCATCCTCTCGCACGTGTTTTTACTCGACTAGCCTGCGGGAAGCATCCTCTCGCACGTGTTTTTACTCGACTAGCCTGCGGGATGCATCCTCTCGCACGTGTTTTTACTCGACTAGCATGCGGGATGCATCCTCTCGCACGTCTTTTTACTCGACTAGCCTGCGGGATGCATCCTCTCGCACGTGTTTTTACTCGACTAGCATGCGGGATGCATCCTCTCGCACGTCTTTTTACTCGACTAGCCTGCGGGATGCATCCTCGCGCACGTGTTTTTACTCGACTAGCCTGCGGGATGCATCCCCTCGCACGTGTATTTGCTCGAGTAGCCTGCGGGATGCATCCTCTCGCACGTGTTTTTACTCGACTAGCCTGCGGGATGCATTCTCTCGCACGTGTTTTTACTCGACTAGCCTGCGGGATGCATTCTCTCGCACGTGTTTTTACTCGACTAGCCTGCGGGATGCATCCTCTCGCACGTGATTTTACTCGACTAGCCTGCGGGATGCATCCTCTCGCACGTGTTTTTGCTCGACTAGCCTGCGGGATGCATCCTCTCGCACGTGTTTTTACTCGACTAGCCTGCGGGATGCATTCTCTCGCACGTGTTTTTACTCGACTAGCCTGCGGGATGCATCCTCTCGCACGTGTTTTTACTCGACTAGCCTGCGGGATGCATCCTCTCGCACGTCTTTTTACTCGACTAGCCTGCGGGATGCATCCTCTCGCACGTGTTTTTACTCGACTAGCCTGTGGGATGCATCCTCTCGCACGTGTTTTTGCTCGACTAGCCTGCGGGATGCATCCTCTCGCAGGTGTTTTTACTCGACTAGCCTGCGGGATGCATCCTCTCGCACGTGTTTTTACTCGACTAGCCTGCGGGGTGCATCCTCTCGCACGTGTTTTTACTCGACTAGCCTGCGGGATGCATCCTCGCGCAGGTGTTTTTACTCGACTAGCCTGCGGGATGCATCCTCTCGCACGTGTTTTTACTCGACTAGCCTGTGGGAAGCATCCTCTCGCACGTGTTTTTACTCGACTAGCCTGCGGGATGCATTCTCTCGCACGTGTTTTTACTCGACTAGCCTGCGGGATGCATCCTCTCGCACGTGTTTTTACTCTTCTAGCCTGCGGGATGCATCCTCTCGCACGTGTTTTTACTCGACTAGCCTGCGGGAAGCATCCTCTCGCACGTGTTTTTACTCGACTAGCCTGCGGGAAGCATCCTCTCGCACGTATTTTTACTCGACTAGCCTGCGGGATGCATCCTCTCGCACGTGTTTTTACTCGACTAGCCTGCGGGAAGCATCCTCCCGCACGTGTTTTTACTCGACTAGCCTGCGGGATGCATCCTCTCGCACGTCTTTTTACTCGACTAGCCTGCGGGATGCATCCTCTCGCACGTGTTTTTACTCGACTAGCCTGTGGGATGCATCCTCTCGCACGTGTTTTTGCTCGACTAGCCTGCGGGATGCATCCTCTCGCAGGTGTTTTTACTCGACTAGCCTGCGGGATGCATCCTCGCGCAGGTGTTTTTACTCGACTAGCCTGCGGGATGCATCCTCTCGCACGTGTTTTTACTCGACTAGCCTGCGGGGTGCATCCTCTCGCACGTGTTTTTACTCGACTAGCCTGCGGGAAGCATCCTCCCGCACGTGTTTTTACTCGACTAGCCTGCGGGATGCATCCTCTCGCACGTCTTTTTACTCGACTAGCCTGCGGGATGCATCCTCTCGCACGTGTTTTTACTCGACTAGCCTGCGGGATGCATCCTCTCGCACGTGTTTTTGCTCGACTAGCCTGCGGGATGCATCCTCTCGCACGTGTTTTTGCTCGACTAGCCTGCGGGAAGCATCCTCTCGCACGTGATTTTACTCGACTAGCCTGCGGGATGCATCCTCTCGCACGTGTTTTTACTCGACTAGCCTGCGGGAAGCATCCTCTCGCACGTGTTTTTACTCGACTAGCCTGCGGGATGCATTCTCTCGCACGTGTTTTTACTCGACTAGCCTGCGGGATGCATCCTCTCGCACGTGTTTTTACTCGACTAGCCTGCGGGATGCATCCTCTCGCACGTGTTTTTACTCGACTAGCCTGCGGGATGCATCCTCACGCACGTGTTTTTACTCGACTAGCCTGCGGGATGCATCCTCTCGCAGGTGTTTTTACTCGACTAGCCTGCGGGATGCATCCTCTCGCACGTGTTTTTAATCGACTAGCCTGCGGGGTGCATCCTCTCGCACGTGTTTTTACTCGACTAGCCTGCGGGATGCATCCTCGCGCACGTCTTTTTACTCGACTAGCCTGCGGGATGCATCCTCTCGCACGTGTTTTTACTGGACTAGCCTGCGGGATGCATCCTCTCGCACGTGTTTTTGCTCGACTAGCCTGCGGGATGCATCCTCTCGCACGTGTTTTTGCTCGACTAGCCTGCGGGATGCATCCCCTCGCAAGTGTTTTTGCTCGACTAGCCATGCGCATCCCAAAAAACCTGCGCATGCGCATCCCAAAAAACCTGCCCATGCGCATCCCACAAAACCTGCGCATGCGCATCCCACAAAACCTCGCACGTGTTTTTACTCGACTAGCCTGCGGGATGCATCCTCTCGCACGTGTTTTTACTCGACTAGCCTGCGGGATGCATCCTCTCGCACGTGTTTTTACTCGACTAGCCTGCGGGAAGCATCTTCTCGCACGTGATTTTACTCGACTAGACTGCGGGATGCATCCTCTCGCACGTGTTTTTACTCGACTAGCCTGCGGGAAGCATCCTCTCGCACGTGTTTTTACTCGACTAGCCTGCGGGATGCATCCTCGCGCACGTCTTTTTACTCGACTAGCCTGCGGGATGCATCCTCTCGCACGTGTTTTTGCTCGACTAGCCTGCGGGATGCATCCTCTCGCACGTGTTTTTGCTCGACTAGCCTGCGGGATGCATCCCCTCGCACGTGTTTTTGCTCGACTAGCCATGCGCATCCCAAAAAACCTGCGCATGCGCATCCCAAAAAACCTGCCCATGCGCATCCCACAAAACCTGCGCATGCGCATCCCACAAAACCTCGCACGTGTTTTTACTCGACTAGCCTGCGGGATGCATCCTCTCGCACGTGTTTTTACTCGACTAGCCTGCGGGATGCATCCTCTCGCACGTGTTTTTACTCGACTAGCCTGCGGGAAGCATCTTCTCGCACGTGATTTTACTCGACTAGACTGCGGGATGCATCCTCTCGCACGTGTTTTTACTCGACTAGCCTGCGGGAAGCATCCTCTCGCACGTGTTTTTACTCGACTAGCCTGCGGGATGCATTCTCTCGCACGTGTTTTTACTCGACTAGCCTGCGGGATGCATCCTCTCGCACGTGTTTTTACTCGACTAGCCTGCGGGATGCATCCTCTCGCACGTGTTTTTACTCGACTAGCCTGCGGGATGCATCCTCTCGCACGTGTTTTTACTCGACTAGCCTGCGGGATGCATCCTCTCGCACGTGTTTTTACTCGACTAGCCTGCGGGATGCATCCTCTCGCACGTGTTTTTACTCGACTAGCCTGCGGGAAGCATCCTCTCGCACGTGTTTTTACTCGACTAGCCTGCGGGAAGCATCCTCTCGCACGTGTTTTTACTCGACTAGCCTGCGGGATGCATTCTCTCGCACGTGTTTTTACTCGACTAGCCTGCGGGAAGCATCCTCTCGCACGTGTTTTTACTCGACTAGCCTGCGGGATGCATCCTCTCGCACGTGTTTTTACTCGACTAGCCTGCGGGATGCATCCTCTCGCACGTGTTTTTACTCGACTAGCCTGCGGGGTGCATCCTCTCGCACGTGTTTTTACTCGACTAGCCTGCGGGATGCATCCTCGCGCAGGTGTTTTTACTCGACTAGCCTGCGGGATGCATCCTCTCGCACGTGTTTTTACTCGACTAGCCTGCGGGGTGCATCCTCTCGCACGTGTTTTTACTCGACTAGCCTGTGGGAAGCATCCTCTCGCACGTGTTTTTACTCGACTAGCCTGCGGGATGCATTCTCTCGCACGTGTTTTTACTCGACTAGCCTGCGGGATGCATCCTCTCGCACGTGTTTCTTACTCTTCTAGCCAGCGGGATGCATCCTCTCGCACGTGTTTTTACTCGACTAGCCTGCGGGAAGCATCCTCTCGCACGTGTTTTTACTCGACTAGCCTGCGGGAAGCATCCTCTCGCACGTGTTTTTACTCGACTAGCCTGCGGGATGCATCCTCTCGCACGTGTTTTTACTCGACTAGCATGTGGGATGCATCCTCTCGCACGTCTTTTTACTCGACTAGCCTGCGGGATGCATCCTCGCGCACGTGTTTTTACTCGACTAGCCTGCGGGATGCATCCCCTCGCACGTGTTTTTGCTCGAGTAGCCTGCGGGATGCATCCTCTCGCACGTGTTTTTACTCGACTAGCCTGCGGGATGCATTCTCTCGCACGTGTTTTTACTCGACTAGCATGCGGGATGCATCCTCTCGCACGTGTTTTTACTCGACTAGCCTGCGGGATGCATCCTCTCGCACGTGTTTTTACTCGACTAGCCTGCGGGATGCATCCTCTCGCACGTGTTTTTACTCTTCTAGCCTGCGGGATGCATCCTCTCGCACGTGTTTTTACTCGACTAGCCTGCGGGATGCATCCTCTCGCACGTGTTTATACTCGACTAGCCTGCGGGATGCATCCTCTCGCACGTGTTTTTACTCGACTAGCCTGCGGGGTGCATCCTCTCGCACGTGTTTTTAATCGACTAGCCTGCGGGATGCATCCTCGCGCAGGTGTTTTTACTCGACTAGCCTGCGGGATGCATCCTCTCGCACGTGTTTTTACTCGACTAGCCTGCGGGGTGCATTCTCTCGCACGTGTTTTTACTCGACTAGCCTGCGGGATGCATCCTCTTGCACGTGTTTTTGCTCGAGTAGCCTGCGGGATGCATCCTCTCGCACGTGTTTTTACTCGACTATCCTGCGGGATGCATCCTCTCGCACGTGTTTTTACTCGACTAGCCTGCGGGATGCATCCTCTCGCACGTGTTTTTACTCGACTAGCCTGCGGGATGCATCCTCTCGCACGTGTTTTTACTCGACTAGCCTGCGGGATGCATCCTCTCGCACGTGTTTTTACTCGACTAGCCTGCGGGATGCATCCTCTCGCACGTGTTTTTACTCGACTAGCCTGCGGGGTGCATCCTCTCGCACGTGTTTTTACTCGACTAGCCTGCGGGATGCATCCTGTCGCACGTGTTTTTACTCGACTAGCCTGCGGGATGCATCCTCTCGCACGTGTTTTTACTCGACTAGCCTGCGGGATGCATCCTCTCGCACGTGTTTTTACTCGACTAGCCTGCGGGATGCATTCTCTCGCACGTGTTTTTACTCGACTAGCCTGCGGGATGCATCCTCTCGCACGTGATTTTACTCGACTAGCCTGCGGGATGCATCCTCTCGCACGTGTTTTTGCTCGACTAGCCTGCGGGATGCATCCTCTCGCACGTGTTTTTACTCGACTAGCCTGCGGGATGCATTCTCTCGCACGTGTTTTTACTCGACTAGCCTGCGGGGTGCATCCTCTCGCACGTGTTTTTACTCGACTAGCCTGTGGGAAGCATCCTCTCGCACGTGTTTTTACTCGACTAGCCTGCGGGATGCATTCTCTCGCACGTGTTTTTACTCGACTAGCCTGCGGGATGCATCCTCTCGCACGTGTTTTTACTCTTCTAGCCTGCGGGATGCATCCTCTCGCACGTGTTTTTACTCGACTAGCCTGCGGGAAGCATCCTCTCGCACGTGTTTTTACTCGTCTAGCCTGCGGGATGCATCCTCTCGCACGTGTTTTTACTCGACTAGCCTGCGGGATGCATCCTCTCGCACGTGTTTTTACTCGACTAGCCTGCGGGATGCATCCTCTCGCACGTGTTTTTACTCGACTAGCCTGCGGGATGCATCCTCTCGCACGTGTTTTTACTCGACTAGCCTGCGGGGTGCATCCTCTCGCACGTGTTTTTACTCGACTAGCCTGCGGGATGCATCCTGTCGCACGTGTTTTTACTCGACTAGCCTGCGGGATGCATCCTCTCGCACGTGTTTTTACTCGACTAGCCTGCGGGATGCATCCTGTCGCACGTGTTTTTACTCGACTAGCCTGCGGGATGCATTCTCTCGCACGTGTTTTTACTCGACTAGCCTGCGGGATGCATCCTCTCGCACGTGATTTTACTCGACTAGCCTGCGGGATGCATCCTCTCGCACGTGTTTTTGCTCGACTAGCCTGCGGGATGCATCCTCTCGCACGTGTTTTTACTCGACTAGCCTGCGGGATGCATTCTCTCGCACGTGTTTTTACTCGACTAGCCTGCGGGGTGCATCCTCTCGCACGTGTTTTTACTCGACTAGCCTGTGGGAAGCATCCTCTCGCACGTGTTTTTACTCGACTAGCCTGCGGGATGCATTCTCTCGCACGTGTTTTTACTCGACTAGCCTGCGGGATGCATCCTCTCGCACGTGTTTTTACTCTTCTAGCCTGCGGGATGCATCCTCTCGCACGTGTTTTTACTCGACTAGCCTGCGGGAAGCATCCTCTCGCACGTGTTTTTACTCGTCTAGCCTGCGGGAAGCATCCTCTCGCACGTGTTTTTACTCGACTAGCCTGCGGGATGCATCCTCTCGCACGTGTTTTTACTCGACTAGCCTGCGGGATGCATCCTCTCGCACGTGTTTTTAATCTTCTAGCCTGCGGGATGCATCCTCTCGCACGTGTTTTTACTCGACTAGCCTGCGGGATGCATCCTCTCGCACGTGTTTATACTCGACTAGCCTGCGGGATGCATCCTCTCGCACGTGTTTTTACTCGACTAGCCTGCGGGGTGCATCCTCTCGCACGTGTTTTTAATCGACTAGCCTGCGGGATGCATCCTCGCGCAGGTGTTTTTACTCGACTAGCCTGCGGGATGCATCCTCTCGCACGTGTTTTTACTCGACTAGCCTGCGGGGTGCATTCTCTCGCACGTGTTTTTACTCGACTAGCCTGCGGGATGCATCCTCTTGCACGTGTTTTTGCTCGAGTAGCCTGCGGGATGCATCCTCTCGCACGTGTTTTTACTCGACTAGCCTGCGGGATGCATTCTCTCGCACGTGTTTTTACTCGACTAGCATGCGGGATGCATCCTCTCGCACGTGTTTTTACTCGACTAGCCTGCGGGATGCATCCTCTCGCACGTGTTTTTACTCGACTATCCTGCGGGATGCATCCTCTCGCACGTGTTTTTACTCGACTAGCCTGCGGGATGCATCCTCTCGCACGTGTTTTTACTCGACTAGCCTGCGGGATGCATCCTCTCGCACGTGTTTTTACTCGACTAGCCTGCGGGATGCATCCTCTCGCACGTGTTTTTACTCGACTAGCCTGCGGGATGCATCCTCTCGCACGTGTTTTTACTCGACTAGCCTGCGGGGTGCATCCTCTCGCACGTGTTTTTACTCGACTAGCCTGCGGGATGCATCCTGTCGCACGTGTTTTTACTCGACTAGCCTGCGGGATGCATCCTCTCGCACGTGTTTTTACTCGACTAGCCTGCGGGATGCATCCTCTCGCACGTGTTTTTACTCGACTAGCCTGCGGGATGCATTCTCTCGCACGTGTTTTTACTCGACTAGCCTGCGGGATGCATCCTCTCGCACGTGATTTTACTCGACTAGCCTGCGGGATGCATCCTCTCGCACGTGTTTTTGCTCGACTAGCCTGCGGGATGCATCCTCTCGCACGTGTTTTTACTCGACTAGCCTGCGGGATGCATTCTCTCGCACGTGTTTTTACTCGACTAGCCTGCGGGGTGCATCCTCTCGCACGTGTTTTTACTCGACTAGCCTGTGGGAAGCATCCTCTCGCACGTGTTTTTACTCGACTAGCCTGCGGGATGCATTCTCTCGCACGTGTTTTTACTCGACTAGCCTGCGGGATGCATCCTCTCGCACGTGTTTTTACTCTTCTAGCCTGCGGGATGCATCCTCTCGCACGTGTTTTTACTCGACTAGCCTGCGGGAAGCATCCTCTCGCACGTGTTTTTACTCGACTAGCCTGCGGGAAGCATCCTCTCGCACGTGTTTTTACTCGACTAGCCTGCGGGATGCATCCTCTCGCACGTGTTTTTACTCGACTAGCATGCGGGATGCATCCTCTCGCACGTCTTTTTACTCGACTAGCCTGCGGGATGCATCCTCTCGCACGTGTTTTTACTCGACTAGCCTGCGGGATGCATCCTCGCGCACGTGTTTTTACTCGACTAGCCTGCGGGATGCATCCCCTCGCACGTGTTTTTGCTCGAGTAGCCTGCGGGATGCATCCTCTCGCACGTGTTTTTACTCGACTAGCCTGCGGGATGCATTCTCTCGCACGTGTTTTTACTCGACTAGCCTGCGGGATGCATTCTCTCGCACGTGTTTTTACTCGACTAGCCTGCGGGATGCATCCTCTCGCACGTGATTTTACTCGACTAGCCTGCGGGATGCATCCTCTCGCACGTGTTTTTGCTCGACTAGCCTGCGGGATGCATACTCTCGCACGTGTTTTTACGCGACTAGCCTGCGGGATGCATTCTCTCGCACGTGTTTTTACTCGACTAGCCTGCGGGATGCATCCTCTCGCACGTGTTTTTACTCGACTAGCCTGCGGGATGCATCCTCTCGCACGTCTTTTTACTCGACTAGCCTGCGGGATGCATCCTCTCGCACGTGTTTTTACTCGACTAGCCTGCGGGATGCATCCTCTCGCACGTGTTTTTGCTCGACTAGCCTGCGGGATGCATCCTCTCGCACGTGTTTTTGCTCGACTAGCCTGCGGGATGCATCCTCCCGCACGTGTTTTTGCTCGACTAGCCTGCGGGATGCATCCTCTCGCACGTGTTTTTGCTCGACTAGCCATGCGCATCCCAAAAAACCTGCGCATGCGCATCCCAAAAAACCTTCCCATGCGCATCCCACAAAACCTGCGCATGCGCATCCCACAAAACCTCGCACGTGTTTTTACTCGACTAGCCTGCGGGATGCATCCTCTCGCACGTGTTTTTACTCGACTAGCCTGCGGGATGCATCCTCTCGCACGTGTTTTTACTCGACTAGCCTGCGGGATGCCTCCTCTCGCACGTGTTTTTACTCGACTAGCCTGCGGGATGCATCCTCTCGCACGTGTTTTTACTCGACTAGCCTGCGGGATGCATCCTCTCGCACGTGTTTTTACTCGACTAGCCTGCGGGATGCATCCTCTCGCACGTGTTTTTACTCGACTAGCCTGCGGGATGCATCCTCTCGCACGTGTTTTTACTCGACTAGCCTGCGGGATGCATCCTCTCGCACGTGTTTTTACTCGACTAGCCTGCGGGATGCATCCTCTCGCACGTGTTTTTACTCGACTAGCCTGCGGGATGCATCCTCTCGCACGTGTTTTTACTCGACTAGCCTGCGGGATGCATCCTCTCGCACGTGTTTTTACTCGACTAGCCTGCGGGAAGCATCCTCTCGCACGTGTTTTTACTCGACTAGCCTGCGGGAAGCATCCTCTCGCACGTGTTTTTACTCGACTAGCCTGCGGGATGCATTCTCTCGCACGTGTTTTTACTCGACTAGCCTGCGGGAAGCATCCTCTCGCACGTGTTTTTACTCGACTAGCCTGCGGGATGCATCCTCTCGCACGTGTTTTTACTCGACTAGCCTGCGGGATGCATCCTCTCGCACGTGTTTTTACTCGACTAGCCTGCGGGGTGCATCCTCTCGCACGTGTTTTTACTCGACTAGCCTGCGGGATGCATCCTCGCGCAGGTGTTTTTACTCGACTAGCCTGCGGGATGCATCCTCTCGCACGTGTTTTTACTCGACTAGCCTGCGGGGTGCATCCTCTCGCACGTGTTTTTACTCGACTAGCCTGTGGGAAGCATCCTCTCGCACGTGTTTTTACTCGACTAGCCTGCGGGATGCATTCTCTCGCACGTGTTTTTACTCGACTAGCCTGCGGGATGCATCCTCTCGCACGTGTTTCTTACTCTTCTAGCCTGCGGGATGCATCCTCTCGCACGTGTTTTTACTCGACTAGCCTGCGGGAAGCATCCTCTCGCACGTGTTTTTACTCGACTAGCCTGCGGGAAGCATCCTCTCGCACGTGTTTTTACTCGACTAGCCTGCGGGATGCATCCTCTCGCACGTGTTTTTAAACGACTAGCATGTGGGATGCATCCTCTCGCACGTCTTTTTACTCGACTAGCCTGCGGGATGCATCCTCGCGCACGTGTTTTTACTCGACTAGCCTGCGGGATGCATCCCCTCGCACGTGTTTTTGCTCGAGTAGCCTGCGGGATGCATCCTCTCGCACGTGTTTTTACTCGACTAGCCTGCGGGATGCATTCTCTCGCACGTGTTTTTACTCGACTAGCATGCGGGATGCATCCTCTCGCACGTGTTTTTACTCGACTAGCCTGCGGGATGCATCCTCTCGCACGTGTTTTTACTCGACTAGCCTGCGGGATGCATCCTCTCGCACGTGTTTTTACTCTTCTAGCCTGCGGGATGCATCCTCTCGCACGTGTTTTTACTCGACTAGCCTGCGGGATGCATCCTCTCGCACGTGTTTTTACTCGACTAGCCTGCGGGAAGCATCCTCTCGCACGTGTTTTTACTCGACTATCCTGCGGGATGCATTCTCTCGCACGTGTTTTTACTCGACTAGCCTGCGGGAAGCATCCTCTCGCACGTGTTTTTACTCGACTAGCCTGCGGGATGCATCCTCTCGCAGGTGTTTATACTCGACTAGCCTGCGGGATGCATCCTCTCGCACGTGTTTTTACTCGACTAGCCTGCGGGGTGCATCCTCTCGCACGTGTTTTTAATCGACTAGCCTGCGGGATGCATCCTCGCGCAGGTGTTTTTACTCGACTAGCCTGCGGGATGCATCCTCTCGCACGTGTTTTTACTCGACAAGCCTGCGGGGTGCATTCTCTCGCACGTGTTTTTACTCGACTAGCCTGCGGGATGCATCCTCTTGCACGTGTTTTTGCTCGAGTAGCCTGCGGGATGCATCCTCTCGCACGTGTTTTTACTCGACTAGCCTGCGGGATGCATTCTCTCGCACGTGTTTTTACTCGACTAGCATGCGGGATGCATCCTCTCGCACGTGTTTTTACTCGACTAGCCTGCGGGATGCATCCTCTCGCACGTGTTTTTACTCGACTATCCTGCGGGATGCATCCTCTCGCACGTGTTTTTACTCGACTAGCCTGCGGGATGCATCCTCTCGCACGTGTTTTTACTCGACTAGCCTGCGGGATGCATCCTCTCGCACGTGTTTTTACTCGACTAGCCTGCGGGATGCATCCTCTCGCACGTGTTTTTACTCGACTAGCCTGCGGGATGCATCCTCTCGCACGTGTTTTTACTCGACTAGCCTGCGGGGTGCATCCTCTCGCACGTTTTTTTACTCGACTAGCCTGCGGGATGCATCCTGTCGCACGTGTTTTTACTCGACTAGCCTGCGGGATGCATCCTCTCGCACGTGTTTTTACTCGACTAGCCTGCGGGATGCATCCTCTCGCACGTGTTTTTACTCGACTAGCCTGCGGGATGCATTCTCTCGCACGTGTTTTTACTCGACTAGCCTGCGGGATGCATCCTCTCGCACGTGATTTTACTCGACTAGCCTGCGGGATGCATCCTCTCGCACGTGTTTTTGCTCGACTAGCCTGCGGGATGCATCCTCTCGCACGTGTTTTTACTCGACTAGCCTGCGGGATGCATTCTCTCGCACGTGTTTTTACTCGACTAGCCTGCGGGGTGCATCCTCTCGCACGTGTTTTTACTCGACTAGCCTGTGGGAAGCATCCTCTCGCACGTGTTTTTACTCGACTAGCCTGCGGGATGCATTCTCTCGCACGTGTTTTTACTCGACTAGCCTGCGGGATGCATCCTCTCGCACGTGTTTTTACTCTTCTAGCCTGCGGGATGCATCCTCTCGCACGTGTTTTTACTCGACTAGCCTGCGGGAAGCATCCTCTCGCACGTGTTTTTACTCGACTAGCCTGCGGGAAGCATCCTCTCGCACGTGTTTTTACTCGACTAGCCTGCGGGATGCATCCTCTCGCACGTGTTTTTACTCGACTAGCCTGCGGGATGCATCCTCTCGCACGTGTTTTTACTCGACTAGCCTGCGGGATGCATCCTCTCGCACGTGTTTTTACTCGACTAGCCTGCGGGAAGCATCCTCTCGCACGTGTTTTTACTCGACTAGCCTGCGGGAAGCATCCTCTCGCACGTGTTTTTACTCGACTAGCCTGCGGGATGCATTCTCTCGCACGTGTTTTTACTCGACTAGCCTGCGGGAAGCATCCTCTCGCACGTGTTTTTACTCGACTAGCCTGCGGGATGCATCCTCTCGCACGTGTTTTTACTCGACTAGCCTGCGGGATGCATCCTCTCGCACGTGTTTTTACTCGACTAGCCTGCGGGGTGCATCCTCTCGCACGTGTTTTTACTCGACTAGCCTGCGGGATGCATCCTCGCGCAGGTGTTTTTACTCGACTAGCCTGCGGGATGCATCCTCTCGCACGTGTTTTTACTCGACTAGCCTGCGGGGTGCATCCTCTCGCACGTGTTTTTACTCGACTAGCCTGCGGGATGCATTCTCTCGCACGTGTTTTTACTCGACTAGCATGCGGGATGCATCCTCTCGCACGTGTTTTTACTCGACTAGCCTGCGGGATGCATCCTCTCGCACGTGTTTTTACTCGACTATCCTGCGGGATGCATCCTCTCGCACGTGTTTTTACTCGACTAGCCTGCGGGATGCATCCTCTCGCACGTGTTTTTACTCGACTAGCCTGCGGGATGCATGCTCTCGCACGTGTTTTTACTCGACTAGCCTGCGGGATGCATCCTCTCGCACGTGATTTTACTCGACTAGCCTGCGGGATGCATCCTCTCGCACGTGTTTTTACTCGACTAGCCTGCGGGGTGCATCCTCTCGCACGTGTTTTTACTCGACTAGCCTGCGGGATGCATCCTGTCGCACGTGTTTTTACTCGACTAGCCTGCGGGATGCATCCTCTCGCACGTGTTTTTACTCGACTAGCCTGCGGGATGCATCCTCTCGCACGTGTTTTTACTCGACTAGCCTGCGGGATGCATTCTCTCGCACGTGTTTTTACTCGACTAGCCTGCGGGATGCATCCTCTCGCACGTGATTTTACTCGACTAGCCTGCGGGATGCATCCTCTCGCACGTGTTTTTGCTCGACTAGCCTGCGGGATGCATCCTCTCGCACGTGTTTTTACTCGACTAGCCTGCGGGATGCATTCTCTCGCACGTGTTTTTACTCGACTAGCCTGCGGGGTGCATCCTCTCGCACGTGTTTTTACTCGACTAGCCTGTGGGAAGCATCCTCTCGCACGTGTTTTTACGCGACTAGCCTGCGGGATGCATTCTCTCGCACGTGTTTTTACTCGACTAGCCTGCGGGATGCATCCTCTCGCACGTGTTTTTACTCTTCTAGCCTGCGGGATGTATCCTCTCGCACGTGTTTTTACTCGACTAGCCTGCGGGAAGCATCCTCTCGCACGTGTTTTTACTCGACTAGCCTGCGGGAAGCATCCTCTCGCACGTGTTTTTACTCGACTAGCCTGCGGGATGCATCCTCTCGCACGTGTTTTTACTCGACTAGCATGCGGGATGCATCCTCTCGCACGTCTTTTTACTCGACTAGCCTGCGGGATGCATCCTCTCGCACGTGTTTTTACTCGACTAGCATGCGGGATGCATCCTCTCGCACGTCTTTTTACTCGACTAGCCTGCGGGATGCATCCTCGCGCACGTGTTTTTACTCGACTAGCCTGCGGGATGCATCCCCTCGCACGTGTTTTTGCTCGAGTAGCCTGCGGGATGCATCCTCTCGCACGTGTTTTTACTCGACTAGCCTGCGGGATGCATTCTCTCGCACGTGTTTTTACTCGACTAGCCTGCGGGATGCATTCTCTCGCACGTGTTTTCACTCGACTAGCCTGCGGGATGCATCCTCTCGCACGTGATTTTACTCGACTAGCCTGCGGGATGCATCCTCTCGCACGTGTTTTTGCTCGACTAGCCTGCGGGATGCATCCTCTCGCACGTGTTTTTACTCGACTAGCCTGCGGGATGCATTCTCTCGCACGTGTTTTTACTCGACTAGCCTGCGGGATGCATCCTCTCGCACGTGTTTTTACTCGACTAGCCTGCGGGATGCATCCTCTCGCACGTCTTTTTACTCGCCTAGCCTGCGGGAAGCATCCTCTCGCACGTGTTTTTACTCGACTAGCCTGCGGGATGCATCCTCTCGCACGTGTTTTTACTCGACTAGCATGCGGGATGCATCCTCTCGCACGTCTTTTTACTCGACTAGCCTGCGGGATGCATCCTCTCGCACGTGTTTTTACTCGACTAGCCTGCGGGATGCATCCTCGCGCACGTGTTTTTACTCGACTAGCCTGCGGGATGCATCCCCTCGCACGTGTTTTTGCTCGAGTAGCCTGCGGGATGCATCCTCTCGCACGTGTTTTTACTCGACTAGCCTGCGGGATGCATTCTCTCGCACGTGTTTTTACTCGACTAGCCTGCGGGATGCATTCTCTCGCACGTGTTTTTACTCGACTAGCCTGCGGGATGCATCCTCTCGCACGTGATTTTACTCGACTAGCCTGCGGGATGCATCCTCTCGCACGTGTTTTTGCTCGACTAGCCTGCGGGATGCATCCTCTCGCACGTGTTTTTACGCGACTAGCCTGCGGGATGCATTCTCTCGCACGTGTTTTTACTCGACTAGCCTGCGGGATGCATCCTCTCGCACGTGTTTTTACTCGACTAGCCTGCGGGATGCATCCTCTCGCACGTCTTTTTACTCGACTAGCCTGCGGGATGCATCCTCTCGCACGTGTTTTTACTCGACTAGCCTGCGGGATGCATCCTCTCGCACGTGTTTTTGCTCGACTAGCCTGCGGGATGCATCCTCTCGCACGTGTTTTTGCTCGACTAGCCTGCGGGATGCATCCTCCCGCACGTGTTTTTGCTCGACTAGCCTGCGGGATGCATCCTCTCGCACGTGTTTTTGCTCGACTAGCCATGCGCATCCCAAAAAACCTGCGCATGCGCATCCCAAAAAACCTTCCCATGCGCATCCCACAAAACCTGCGCATGCGCATCCCACAAAACCTCGCACGTGTTTTTACTCGACTAGCCTGCGGGATGCATCCTCTCGCACGTGTTTTTACTCGACTAGCCTGCGGGATGCATCCTCTCGCACGTGTTTTTACTCGACTAGCCTGCGGGAAGCATCTTCTCGCACGTGATTTTACTCGACTAGACTGCGGGATGCATCCTCTCGCACGTGTTTTTACTCGACTAGCCTGCGGGAAGCATCCTCTCGCACGTGTTTTTACTCGACTAGCCTGCGGGATGCATTCTCTCGCACGTGTTTTTACTCGACTAGCCTGCGGGATGCATCCTCTCGCACGTGTTTTTACTCGACTAGCCTGCGGGATGCCTCCTCTCGCACGTGTTTTTACTCGACTAGCCTGCGGGATGCATCCTCTCGCACGTGTTTTTACTCGACTAGCCTGCGGGATGCATCCTCTCGCACGTGTTTTTACTCGACTAGCCTGCGGGATGCATCCTCTCGCACGTGTTTTTACTCGACTAGCCTGCGGGATGCATCCTCTCGCACGTGTTTTTACTCGACTAGCCTGCGGGATGCATCCTCTCGCACGTGTTTTTACTCGACTAGCCTGCGGGATGCATCCTCTCGCACGTGTTTTTACTCGACTAGCCTGCGGGATGCATCCTCTCGCACGTGTTTTTACTCGACTAGCCTGCGGGATGCATCCTCTCGCACGTGTTTTTACTCGACTAGCCTGCGGGAAGCATCCTCTCGCACGTGTTTTTACTCGACTAGCCTGCGGGAAGCATCCTCTCGCACGTGTTTTTACTCGACTAGCCTGCGGGATGCATTCTCTCGCACGTGTTTTTATTCGACTAGCCTGCGGGAAGCATCCTCTCGCACGTGTTTTTACTCGACTAGCCTGCGGGATGCATCCTCTCGCACGTGTTTTTACTCGACTAGCCTGCGGGATGCATCCTCTCGCACGTGTTTTTACTCGACTAGCCTGCGGGGTGCATCCTCTCGCACGTGTTTTTACTCGACTAGCCTGCGGGATGCATCCTCGCGCAGGTGTTTTTACTCGACTAGCCTGCGGGATGCATCCTCTCGCACGTGTTTTTACTCGACTAGCCTGCGGGGTGCATCCTCTCGCACGTGTTTTTACTCGACTAGCCTGTGGGAAGCATCCTCTCGCACGTGTTTTTACTCGACTAGCCTGCGGGATGCATTCTCTCGCACGTGTTTTTACTCGACTAGCCTGCGGGATGCATCCTCTCGCACGTGTTTCTTACTCTTCTAGCCTGCGGGATGCATCCTCTCGCACGTGTTTTTACTCGACTAGCCTGCGGGAAGCATCCTCTCGCACGTGTTTTTACTCGACTAGCCTGCGGGAAGCATCCTCTCGCACGTGTTTTTACTCGACTAGCCTGCGGGATGCATCCTCTCGCACGTGTTTTTAAACGACTAGCATGTGGGATGCATCCTCTCGCACGTCTTTTTACTCGACTAGCCTGCGGGATGCATCCTCGCGCACGTGTTTTTACTCGACTAGCCTGCGGGATGCATCCCCTCGCACGTGTTTTTGCTCGAGTAGCCTGCGGGATGCATCCTCTCGCACGTGTTTTTACTCGACTAGCCTGCGGGATGCATTCTCTCGCACGTGTTTTTACTCGACTAGCATGCGGGATGCATCCTCTCGCACGTGTTTTTACTCGACTAGCCTGCGGGATGCATCCTCTCGCACGTGTTTTTACTCGACTAGCCTGCGGGATGCATCCTCTCGCACGTGTTTTTACTCTTCTAGCCTGCGGGATGCATCCTCTCGCACGTGTTTTTACTCGACTAGCCTGCGGGATGCATCCTCTCGCACGTGTTTTTACTCGACTAGCCTGCGGGAAGCATCCTCTCGCACGTGTTTTTACTCGACTATCCTGCGGGATGCATTCTCTCGCACGTGTTTTTACTCGACTAGCCTGCGGGAAGCATCCTCTCGCACGTGTTTTTACTCGACTAGCCTGCGGGATGCATCCTCTCGCAGGTGTTTATACTCGACTAGCCTGCGGGATGCATCCTCTCGCACGTGTTTTTACTCGACTAGCCTGCGGGGTGCATCCTCTCGCACGTGTTTTTAATCGACTAGCCTGCGGGATGCATCCTCGCGCAGGTGTTTTTACTCGACTAGCCTGCGGGATGCATCCTCTCGCACGTGTTTTTACTCGACTAGCCTGCGGGGTGCATTCTCTCGCACGTGTTTTTACTCGACTAGCCTGCGGGATGCATCCTCTTGCACGTGTTTTTGCTCGAGTAGCCTGCGGGATGCATCCTCTCGCACGTGTTTTTACTCGACTAGCCTGCGGGATGCATTCTCTCGCACGTGTTTTTACTCGACTAGCATGCGGGATGCATCCTCTCGCACGTGTTTTTACTCGACTAGCCTGCGGGATGCATCCTCTCGCACGTGTTTTTACTCGACTATCCTGCGGGATGCATCCTCTCGCACGTGTTTTTACTCGACTAGCCTGCGGGATGCATCCTCTCGCACGTGTTTTTACTCGACTAGCCTGCGGGATGCATCCTCTCGCACGTGTTTTTACTCGACTAGCCTGCGGGATGCATCCTCTCGCACGTGTTTTTACTCGACTAGCCTGCGGGATGCATCCTCTCGCACGTGTTTTTACTCGACTAGCCTGCGGGGTGCATCCTCTCGCACGTGTTTTTACTCGACTAGCCTGCGGGATGCATCCTGTCGCACGTGTTTTTACTCGACTAGCCTGCGGGATGCATCCTCTCGCACGTGTTTTTACTCGACTAGCCTGCGGGATGCATCCTCTCGCACGTGTTTTTACTCGACTAGCCTGCGGGATGCATTCTCTCGCACGTGTTTTTACTCGACTAGCCTGCGGGATGCATCCTCTCGCACGTGATTTTACTCGACTAGCCTGCGGGATGCATCCTCTCGCACGTGTTTCTTACTCTTCTAGCCTGCGGGATGCATCCTCTCGCACGTGTTTTTACTCGACTAGCCTGCGGGAAGCATCCTCTCGCACGTGTTTTTACTCGACTAGCCTGCGGGAAGCATCCTCTCGCACGTGTTTTTACTCGACTAGCCTGCGGGATGCATCCTCTCGCACGTGTTTTTAAACGACTAGCATGTGGGATGCATCCTCTCGCACGTCTTTTTACTCGACTAGCCTGCGGGATGCATCCTCGCGCACGTGTTTTTACTCGACTAGCCTGCGGGATGCATCCCCTCGCACGTGTTTTTGCTCGAGTAGCCTGCGGGATGCATCCTCTCGCACGTGTTTTTACTCGACTAGCCTGCGGGATGCATTCTCTCGCACGTGTTTTTACTCGACTAGCATGCGGGATGCATCCTCTCGCACGTGTTTTTACTCGACTAGCCTGCGGGATGCATCCTCTCGCACGTGTTTTTACTCGACTAGCCTGCGGGATGCATCCTCTCGCACGTGTTTTTACTCTTCTAGCCTGCGGGATGCATCCTCTCGCACGTGTTTTTACTCGACTAGCCTGCGGGATGCATCCTCTCGCACGTGTTTTTACTCGACTAGCCTGCGGGAAGCATCCTCTCGCACGTGTTTTTACTCGACTATCCTGCGGGATGCATTCTCTCGCACGTGTTTTTACTCGACTAGCCTGCGGGAAGCATCCTCTCGCACGTGTTTTTACTCGACTAGCCTGCGGGATGCATCCTCTCGCAGGTGTTTATACTCGACTAGCCTGCGGGATGCATCCTCTCGCACGTGTTTTTACTCGACTAGCCTGCGGGGTGCATCCTCTCGCACGTGTTTTTAATCGACTAGCCTGCGGGATGCATCCTCGCGCAGGTGTTTTTACTCGACTAGCCTGCGGGATGCATCCTCTCGCACGTGTTTTTACTCGACTAGCCTGCGGGGTGCATTCTCTCGCACGTGTTTTTACTCGACTAGCCTGCGGGATGCATCCTCTTGCACGTGTTTTTGCTCGAGTAGCCTGCGGGATGCATCCTCTCGCACGTGTTTTTACTCGACTAGCCTGCGGGATGCATTCTCTCGCACGTGTTTTTACTCGACTAGCATGCGGGATGCATCCTCTCGCACGTGTTTTTACTCGACTAGCCTGCGGGATGCATCCTCTCGCACGTGTTTTTACTCGACTATCCTGCGGGATGCATCCTCTCGCACGTGTTTTTACTCGACTAGCCTGCGGGATGCATCCTCTCGCACGTGTTTTTACTCGACTAGCCTGCGGGATGCATCCTCTCGCACGTGTTTTTACTCGACTAGCCTGCGGGATGCATCCTCTCGCACGTGTTTTTACTCGACTAGCCTGCGGGATGCATCCTCTCGCACGTGTTTTTACTCGACTAGCCTGCGGGGTGCATCCTCTCGCACGTGTTTTTACTCGACTAGCCTGCGGGATGCATCCTGTCGCACGTGTTTTTACTCGACTAGCCTGCGGGATGCATCCTCTCGCACGTGTTTTTACTCGACTAGCCTGCGGGATGCATCCTCTCGCACGTGTTTTTACTCGACTAGCCTGCGGGATGCATTCTCTCGCACGTGTTTTTACTCGACTAGCCTGCGGGATGCATCCTCTCGCACGTGATTTTACTCGACTAGCCTGCGGGATGCATCCTCTCGCACGTGTTTTTGCTCGACTAGCCTGCGGGATGCATCCTCTCGCACGTGTTTTTACTCGACTAGCCTGCGGGATGCATTCTCTCGCACGTGTTTTTACTCGACTAGCCTGCGGGGTGCATCCTCTCGCACGTGTTTTTACTCGACTAGCCTGTGGGAAGCATCCTCTCGCACGTGTTTTTACTCGACTAGCCTGCGGGATGCATTCTCTCGCACGTGTTTTTACTCGACTAGCCTGCGGGATGCATCCTCTCGCACGTGTTTTTACTCTTCTAGCCTGCGGGATGCATCCTCTCGCACGTGTTTTTACTCGACTAGCCTGCGGGAAGCATCCTCTCGCACGTCTTTTTACTCGACTAGCCTGCGGGATGCATCCTCTCGCACGTGTTTTTACTCGACTAGCATGCGGGATGCATCCTCTCGCACGTCTTTTTACTCGACTAGCCTGCGGGATGCATCCTCGCGCACGTGTTTTTACTCGACTAGCCTGCGGGATGCATCCCCTCGCACGTGTTTTTGCTCGAGTAGCCTGCGGATGCATCCTCTCGCACGTGTTTTTACTCGACTAGCCTGCGGGATGCATTCCTCTCGCACGTGTTTTTACTCGACTAGCCTGCGGGATGCTTCTCTCGCACGTGTTTTCACTCGACTAGCCTGCGGGATGCATCCTCTCGCACGTGATTTTACTCGACTAGCCTGCGGGATGCATCCTCTCGCACGTGTGTTTTTGCTCGACCTAGCCTGCGGGATGCATCCTCTCGCACGTGTTTTTACTCGACTAGCCTGCGGGATGCATTCTCTCGCACGTCTTTTTACTCGACTAGCCTGCGGGATGCATCCTCTCGCACGTGTTTTTACTCGACTAGCATGCGGGATGCATCCTCTCGCACGTCTTTTTACTCGACTAGCCTGCGGGATGCATCCTCGCGCACGTGTTTTTACTCGACTAGCCTGCGGGATGCATCCCCTCGCACGTGTTTTTGCTCGAGTAGCCTGCGGGATGCATCCTCTCGCACGTGTTTTTACTCGACTAGCCTGCGGGATGCATTCTCTCGCACGTGTTTTTACTCGACTAGCCTGCGGGATGCATTCTCTCGCACGTGTTTTCACTCGACTAGCCTGCGGGATGCATCCTCTCGCACGTGATTTTACTCGACTAGCCTGCGGGATGCATCCTCTCGCACGTGTTTTTGCTCGACTAGCCTGCGGGAAGCATCCTCTCGCACGTGTTTTTACTCGACTAGCCTGCGGGATGCATCCTCTCGCACGTGTTTTTACTCGACTAGCCTGCGGATGCTCCTCTCGCACGTCTTTTTACTCGACTAGCAGCGGGATGCATCCTCTCGCACGTGTTTTTACTCGACTAGCATGCGGGATGCATCCTCTCGCACGTGTTTTTACTCGACTAGCCTGCGGGATGCATCCTCTCGCACGTGTTTTTACTCGACTAGCCTGCGGGATGCATCCTCTCGCACGTGTTTTTACTCGACTAGCTGCGCGGGATGCATCCTCTCGCACGTGTTTTTACTCGACTAGCCTGCGGATGCATTCTCTCGCACGTGTTTTACTCGACTAGCCTGCGGATGCATTCTCTCGCACGTGTTTTAACTCGACTAGCCTGCGGGATGCATCCTCTCGCACGTGATTTTACTCGACTAGCCTGCGGGATGCATCCTCTCGCACGTGTTTTAGCTCGACTAGCCTGCGGGATGCATCCTCTCGCACGTGTTTTTACTCGACTAGCCTGCGGGATGCATCCTCTCGCACGTGTTTTTACTCGACTAGCCTGCGGGATGCATCCTCTCGCACGTGTTTTTTACTCGGACTAGCCTGCGGGATGCATCCTCTCGCACGTCTTTTTTACTCGACTAGCCTGCGGGATGCATCCTCTCGCACGTGTTTTTACTCGACTAGCCTGCGGGATGCATCCCTCTCGCACGTGTTTTTACTCGACTAGCCTGCGGGATGCATCCTGCTCGCACGTGTTTTTACTCGACTAGCCTGCGGGATGCATCCTCTCGCACGTGTTTTTACTCGACTAGCCTGCGGGATGCATCCTCTCGCACGTGATTTTAACTCGACTAGCCTGCGGGATGCATCCTCTCGCACGTGTTTTTACTCGACTAGCCTGCGGGATGCATCCTCTCGCACGTGATTTTACTCGACTAGCCTGCGGGATGCATCCTCTCGCACGTGTTTTTACTCGACTAGCCTGCGGGATGCATCCTCTCGCACGTGTTTTTACTCGACTAGCCTGCGGGATGCATCCTCTCGCACGTGTTTTTACTCGACTAGCCTGCGGGATGCATCCTCTTCGCACGTGTTTTTACTCGACTAGCCTGCGGATGCATCCTCTCGCACGTGTTTTTTACTCGACTAGCCTGCGGGATGCATCCTCTCGCACGTGATTTTACTCGACTAGCCTGCGGGATGCATCCTCTCGCACGTGTTTTTGCTCGACTAGCCTGCGGATGCATCCTCTCGCACGTGTTTTTACTCGACTAGCCTGCGGGATGC